>NW_026726840.1:0-37374 GCF_029784015.1 Lycium ferocissimum
CTTTTCCCCTTTTTTTTAAATTTTTAAAGGGAAAAAATATTTTTTTCTTCTTTTTTTTTTTCCTCACTGGTCAATATGATTTTTTTGGAACATTCAAGAGACTCATGTGAAATTCCCCTTGCTTACCCCCTCGACTTTTCTCAATATTACCATTTTGTCCCCGACCTTCCGCATTATTTCCACGGCCCATTTTGCGAATTTTCTTCTTGCCCCTAGCCTTTTCCAATATTTCCGTCCAATAATATTCATAAATAATATTCATAACCAACTTATGCACTAAAATAATTTTGAAAATGGTCTCGCCCTTAACTTTCCCCGACGACTTTAAAATATCCAAACGTACAAAATACGGGCTATAACAATATATTTCACCCATGTGGCCTATGGCCCACACCACACACATGGCCACATATGGCCATTTTCATGAATTATCAAGTTTCCAAAATTTCACTTCTAGCCCCAAATTCTCATGAAATGCTTAACTTTCCATAATTCACTTTTAATCCCAAATTTTCCTTATTCCAAATTTACCCTTAACACTCCATACCAATGAAAAGATGAATATGCAACTTGTGCATTAACACAAAATCAACAAAACCGGAAATTAAAAGTCTTGTCCATAACTTGTCGCAACCAACTTAAAATATTCCAACGTACAAAGTACGGGGTATAACATCCTTTCCCCCTTTAGAACTGTCACACCCTAATTCCTGCTAGGGCGTGATGGGCACCCGACCCTTATTTAGGGCCGAGCGAACCCGCTGACTCACATAATACTCGTAATCACGCTGGCTCTCAAATCATGACACAAATACAACGGTAAAATCTTTCAAAGAATAACATGCTTTTTGCCTTTCTTGAATCAAAGAAAATCAGAACATATAAAACTTTTTAATACAATGCGTAATGATGAATCGGCTTACATAGCCGCTTACATAACTGACATCTTATGCCCACGACACTGTCTGCAAAGTCTCTAACATAGAACATGATACCATAACATAATACTTTGACTCGGCAGTGTTCGGAGCAACCGAAGTTTCCGCTAGTCTCTACGGGGACATCTTCTACTAATATCTTCGCCCTCACCGGGGGTGGCCCGCGGCATGAAACGCAGCTCTCTCGAGGGAAAGAGGGTCAGTACGGAATATGTACCGAGTATGTGCTACGAAATGTAGTAAGCGGGATCACACCGAAGTAGAGAGTACGTAAAATCATAAGACTTGCCTTTGAAAACATTTGTCATGTACGTGCATATATCGGTAAGTACAATCTTATCATACAACCACATCGTCATATCATTGTACATATATACCGCACCCGGCCCCAGGCGAGGGACTCGGTGAGTAAAATCATATCATAATCATGTATGCATGCGTATATACATATATACATACCGTACTCGGCCCTCTAGTGGTAGGACCCGGTGAATAGCGTGTCTCGGCCCCGCTAGCAGCGGACTCGGCATGTGCCATCCTGGCCGCCATCCCCATCTCATCACATCATCATATCATCATACATATATATATATATATATAGCGTACCCGGCCCTCTAGTGAGGGACTCGGTGAACAATGCAGAGAAGTTGCACAAATGCGTACCCGGCCCGGACTCCTTGAAAGATGCATTGAGGTACGCACGAGCAAGAGTAGTGAGAAACCACACGCACATAAATCAACATCATAGACTCAATGAAGTAAGTAATTTCGCGCTCGAGAGTCAAATCGGAAATCATGGTAAGTTCTTTTAAAAACAAGTTGTTAGGGCTATACCAAAGTAAATCTCGGGCCCCACAGATATACGTCAAACCAACTCGGCCCGCGCATGAAAGTTAAAGTCATTACACACTATAGAATCATTTGTGAGCGTTTCAAAGCAATCCGGTTTTGTTTGCAAAAGTTACGGACGTTTTTAGACATAGGATCTCTTAAAAACGAAATTCTTTATGCAATGTTTGAAATCCAAGTTTGCATAGGGACCATATGAGAAATATCATATCATGAAGCAGATAAGAATCATATACATACTCGGAACGTAAGAGTGGAGTTACCCTGAAACATAAATCGTGTCATATCTTATGTACGTCTAAGACATGCCAAAGAAGGAAAAGGTAAGCCTTACATACCTTAGCCGCTTCCTACTACTCCGAATTTACGTCTTGACTTCTCACGATCTACAATAACATCAATAGGCATCGAACATTAGCCATAAAGATCGAAGAATCCAATTCCAAGCCATTACTCTTTCTACCGAAATTTGGGCAGCATTTCCCCTATAAATTGGACATCCCCGAGAATTTAACTCGGCCAAATCCATCAACAACCATACCAACAAACATTCCAACAACATCAACCATTAATTCAAAACGCATTCTAACATTAATAACCTTCTTTCACATAATGCGACGACATTCATTTATATTCGATTCAACTTCATACATTCAAACTAATATCAACGATCGCATATTCAAATAACAATCCAAAACCTCTCAACCACGATTCAAGAATGTTTCAAACAATCCGCACATTATTCAAAGTAATCCAACCAACCTACTACTTCACCCGAAACCCTCTAAGTTCAAGAAAACAATCAACGACACATTTCTTCCTTTCAAGTTCATCAACTATATCGACAACATTATTTTCCATAAACTCAAAGAGCTACATTAAGGTCACATTAACTTTCCAATTCAGCCCACACAATTATAACCTTCACTTGGATCATTAAAACTTCATTTTACATCATAGAATTCACAATGACGACAACCAAAATACTACATCACATTAGTCCCATATGCCTACACCAAATCAGCCCATTTTCGGCCACAACAACAACATACACGGCTACAACTTCAACATCATGCTTTCATGCATTTCATTCATTTCTTCATCACATAATTCATAACAACAACAACCAACATACTAAATAACATTAATTCATTATTCCTACAACATATGGCACAATTCACGACCACAACAATAACACCCCAATTTTGTGATTTTCATTCATTTCTACATACCACAACATGTACAAGTCATCCATAAGACATGAAAACTAAGATTGAACCATACCTTTTTTCCACCTAATGCCCCCTCGGCAGAGCCATATTCCGCAAACGAGCGCTTGCTTGCTCTACCAACTACACCACTTTAACGAGGGCCTTTCAATTAGTAGAAAAGCTTACGTAAGAACCAATTTTTCATGATCAATTCCATGGGGAAGTTTTCGGCCACCCCCATGGCCGTTCTCTCCTTCTTCTTTTTTCTTCACTTTTCTTGAAATTTCTAGGTTTGCATGTCTTTGTTATACATATATATATATATATATATATATATATATATATATATATATATGGCACATGCCACATGGACGGCCTTTTTTTCTTTTCTTTTTTTTTTTTTTTTTTTTTTTTGCTTTTTCTCCAATTTTCTAGAAATTACCAAGAGATGAAAATAATGAAGATGACTTAATAAGTCATCTAATACCACACATATTCTTCATACATGTGGCCTATGGCCCACAAGTCATGTGTATGGCCACATGATCTTTTTTTTTTCATGAATTAAAATTTTCAAAACTTCACTTTTGGCCCCAAATTTTAATGAAATGTCTAACTTTCCATAATTCACTTTTAACCCCAAATTCCTTAATATTTCCATTCAACAAAATTTCATAAGCAACTTATGTCTTGAAACAAAGTCGGAAAAATAGCCTTGTCTTTAACTTGTCGCACTAACTTAAAACATTCTGACGTACAAGATGCGAGATATAACAAGAACATTCGTCCTCGAATGTTCAACTAGTCGTATGGGGTCTTAAGGATCTCGATTTAAACTTTTCCTTCTTGTTTCCCTTTACTCAACTTGTAACATTCTAGGCACATTATCTCGTGTCGCCTCTTAATCTTTAACTCAAACCTTTCCGTATTCATTCCATAGCTTGTCTTTCCATTTCACACTTGCCTTTGTATCCTAGCTACATAAATCACACCATAGCCTTGGCCACTTCCTCACTAGGATTTACTTATTTTCATAACAACCCTCATTGTATTCACATTATATCTTATTCGTAACCAATCCCATAACATAACGCTTCTTAACCCTTTACCCTTTTCTGATCAACTTCTTCCTCTGTACTCTTGTCTTAATCATACTATTACTTCTTTCTCGAGGTCAGCCATACTTGAAGCTTACTCAAATCTCACCATTACGGTGGACACGGCCTTTCAAGTCGCATTACAAACCTACATCTCATTTTCTCTTTATTTCTGGGAAACTTTCAAGCAGTTTCCTCTATATTTTTACTATCTCAAAACCTCGCATACGTAAAATACCAACAATGCCTCATAGGGCCAAAATACATATATACATATCATATCATATCGCAGCCACACAGTGGCTCCCAATATCATCAACAGTACACAAATGATAAACATACCTCGTATGCCCAACTCAAACGGCACCTGTTACACTTTCTTGTTTACTTTCCCCCTTTAATCTTCAACTTGTATTTCAATCGTAACTTCAATATCTTTCCCAACATATATCTTTCATACCTTTGCTTACTCCGTGTGCTTAGTAACTTCCAACATCATCAACCTTTCTTCTATCGCCGCCATTATTCCGCTGAAATCAAAGATTAGTGCAAGAAATCTCATTTCCTATAGCTTGGCTCTATGGCACGATCTCAGATGTGAAAGAAGAGTAACCACCCTAGATGCCCCGTAGCCTCCTGTTTATAAATGTGGCGCGCTTCACACCATAAACAGGACTCTACTGGACACGACTTTGCGTACAACCCTAGGACGAATCGTTCGATACCAATTTGTCACACCCTTAATCCGAAAGTGGTGTGACGGGCACCCGACCCTTACCTAGTGCCGAGCGAACCCGTTGACTTTCGTAATACTCATAATCATACTGGGCTCGCAAAACATGACATAAGCACATAATGATTTTTTTTTTTTTCGTAAAAACAAACATGCCTTTCATCTTTATCAAATCAAATAAAACTAGCATCGTATGAAATCTGTTGTCACACCCTAATTACTGTTAGGGTGTGATGGGCACCCGACCCTTATTTAGGGCCGAGCGAACCCGCTGACTCACATAATACTCATAATCAGACTAGACTTTGGAATCATAACATAGATACACAATGAAAGTTCTTCGGGAATAAACATGCTATTTATCTGTCACACCCCGACCTTACTAGGGTGTGATGGGCACCCGACTCTCCTCAGAGTCGAGCGAACCCTTAGACATTCGCGTATTAAACCCGCCATTTCGAAAATTTTAAGAAACTTGAAACTTTTCAAAATAGAGATCACCGTCTTGTACAGACAGGGAAAACTTTTCACCAATCACATAATTTTTACCAACCGACAACATCCGAAAATACACACTTTTTTAGCATCTATAATCGATTCGCGCTCCACGACACCCTATCCACAGGACACCGTGCCCGCAAAGTCTCTAGGATGTACAAATACCATGACATAAGTACTCGACCCGGCAACACTCCGAATCGAGACGGAGTCGCCAATTCCGCCGGAACAGCTCCTAGCTAAGTCTTTTGCTCGTCCGGCGTACCTGCGTGGTACGAAACGCCCCCGAAGAAAGGGGGTCGCACGAAGAATGTACCGAATATGTAAGGCAAGGACAATAATAATAACCGTAGCCTAATTTAAGAGAGAAGAAATCACAAATCAAATTAATACCGTTAAATTTCTTCGCCGGAAGAAGATAATATATATATATATATATATATATATATATATATATATATATATATACGGGTCTCATGTAATCCCTAAGTGAATAATGCAAATGAGCACACACATCTTAAGTAAAGGATGCAATCTAACCCGTGCGTCGCTTCCGACATTCAATGAAATAGTCCTTCCGGACGGCCGCTTCCCGGCGTAGTAAAGATGGCCCCTTTCGGCATTGCCGCTTCCGCATAATAACAACGATAGCCCCTTCGGGCATGGCGCTTCCGGCATAATAATAAAGACGGCTCCCCTTCGGGCATGCCGCTTCCGGCATAACAATAATCACTAAGCCCCTTCGGGCATAATAGTAATGATAATGTAAACATAAGTAGTAAGTGAAATGAAATAGTAAAATCTCGCACCCCCTTCGGGGTCGTTTTTGAAAAATAGCTCACTCATACATAAGTCGAGGCCATAGTGCACCCGTACGTGAGCCGAGGCCATAGCACACTCGGGATCCGAGGCCACCGCTCGTATACGTACCGAGGCTATAGCACACTCGTGCATAAGCCGAGGCCACCGCACCCCTTGAGTGGTTTTAGAAAGTCTAAATATTAAAATCTCACACCCTTCGTCGGAGTGGTTTTAGAAAAATCAATTTTGTGTTCCTTTGTACAAAACTAGTTCTTTAAAAATCATCGTTGAACCACAACCGCGTTTCCGAAGCCATTTTTGGAAAACCGAGGTAATAATCATATTAGAAGTATGTTACACAACCAAGTATATTATAGAACATAATGAGGTAGTTAAACAACTGTCCTTGGTAGTCGGGTCCTATTCATGCAAGTTCTAAATGTTTAGGGAGTTCTTCCATCATTTCACACAATTTCTAATTCAATTCTACTGAATGAATAGTAGTTAATTTCAATCTCGAATTTCTAATAAAGGAATTGTCCCGAGGCACATATTCAAGCCTATCACGTCTAAGACATGCCAAAGAAGGAAAGTGAAGCCTTACATACCTTTTCCGCCGTTTACGCTACTCCACATCCCGGCCTCCAAGTTCGCCAAAAGCCGCAATTTGTCACATTTACCAAATATCAACCATAAGGCTTTAAGAATTCATTCTTAACCAACACTTGACTTAATTTTCCAAATAAATTATTTATTTTCTCGCCGAAATTTCGGGCAAAGACTTCCCCCGTAAATACACCGTCCCGAGAATATGGCTCGCCCTTTAATGTCAACAACAACAACACAACAACATCAACAATTGTCATAAGCACTATAACATAAATAGTCTTTATTTCCATATAAGGCGACAACTTCCATTCCAACTTCTCGTTATCAAACTAATATTACCATTTTCATATTCATTCTCTACTTCAAGGCCATTCAAAGGCAAATCAAGAAAATTTCACATTGCTTCCATAAATTATTCAAAAGTTCCACCGAAACCATGATTCACCCAAAGCTTCCAACTTTAGACATAACTTCCACAACACATTTTTGTCTTCCAATTTCATTAACGATAATCGTAATTTGCTTCTTACAATTCCATTTCCATAATTACATAAAATCTATAATAAAATCCCATAATTTCCCATAACCATTTACAACCAATTTTTCATGCTACTTAAACCATTAGTCTTTATTTCTATATAAAGACCACAACAACACAACTAGTATACCAAGTAAAAATCAACTCACCTCCCCCTCCACCAATTGGCACCCACGGCCACACATGCACACACACACACGGCTACACACACACACACACACCCCATAATTTCATACTTCCATTCATTTCCACACATACAACATATATAGGCCTCCATAACATAATAAGGACATAAAATTCTTACCTTTCCTTCAACTTCTCACTTGCCACAAGAGATAGTTTCTTGCCAAAACAATTATACCATATTGAAGAGAGTCTTGAACTTAATAAGAATTCAAGAAGAGAGGAATTTTGGATCAAAATGGATGGCTTGGAATTTTTTTTTCTTTTTTCCTTCATGGCCGAATGGCCTTCCTCTTTGTTCTTCATCTTTCTTTTTTTTTTCTTGCTTTGTCTTCAATTGAAAGATGAACAAATATGTATATATACATATAATTTCATGCATGTGAGGGGCACATGCCCCTCTCTAGAAATTTCCTTAATTTCTCTAAAAAAGATGACTAAATTTTGTCATCTTTTTATTATCCCCTTTTTCTTTTTCTTTTTCTTTCTTTTAGTCACATGGCCAATATGACCTCTTTGGAGTTTTCATGAAACTTGAGTGAAATTCCCATTTTGCCCTCGACTTTTCGCATTATTACCGTTTCGCCCTAGCCTTCCACATTATTTCCATTAGCCATTTTGCAAATTCCTCTGTTTACCCTTGGCCTTTCCCAATATTTCCATACTAATAATGTTCATAAGCAACATTCATAACCACTGGTGCATTAAAATAATTTTTGAAAATCGTCTCGCCCGTAACTTTCCACGACAGCCTTGAAATTTCCAAACGTACAAGATGCGGGCTATAACATTATCCTTTTCAGATCAAATAAAATCTGTAACATATGGAAACATATAGAATTTACAATACAATGCATAATGACACATCGGCTTACATAGCCGCGTACATAACCGACATCTAATACCCACGATACTGTCTGCAAAGTCTCTAACACAGAACATGATACTATAACATAATACTTTGACTCGGCAGCACTCCGGAGCAAAATCGGAGCTCGCCAATCCCGCCGGAACATCTTCTCGCTAATGTCTTCAACTCATCCGGGTGTCGCGCGGTACGAAACGCAGCCCCCGAAGAGAGGGGGTCAGTACGGAATATGTACTGAGTATGTAAAGCATGAAATGTAGTAAGCGGGATCACACTGAAATAAAGAGTACAGAAAATCATAAGACTTGCCTTTTGAAAACATTTGTCATACATATACATATATCGGTAGATAAAATCATATCATAATCGTATCATCATATTATCGTACATATATACCGTACCCGGCCCTCTAATGAGGGGCTCGGTGAGTAAAACCATATCATTGTACATATATACCGTACCCGGTCCTCTAGTGAGGGACTCGGTGAGTAAATCATATCATAATCATGTGATCGTGCCATCATATACATAGATACATACCGTACCCGGCCCTCTAGTGAGGGACTCGGTGAAGCGTGTCCCGACCCCGCTAGCAAGGGACTCGGTATGCCATCCTGGCCGCCATCCTCATCACCACTACATCATATACATATATACATATATACATATATAGCGTACCCGGCCCTCTAGTGATGGACTCGGTGAACAACAATGCAGAGAAGTTGCACGAATGCGTACCGGGCCCGGGACTCGGTGAAAGATGCATCGAGCTTGCACGAGTAGAGTAGTGAGAAACCATATGCATATAAAATCATAATCACAGACTCGATGAAGTGGGTAGCCAACGCTCGAAAGTCAAAACGAAAATTCGGTTAAGTTCTTTCAAAAACAAATCATTAAGTCCATACAAAAGTAAATCTCGGGGACCACGGATGGACGTCAAACCAATCCGGGCCCGCACATGAAAGTTGAAGTCATAATACGTTAAAGATTCATCTACGAGCGTTTCAAAGCTATCCGGTTTTGTTTACGAAAGTTACGGACACTTGTAGACATAGGATCTTTTAAGAATAAAAGAAATCCCTTATGCAATACTTGAAATCCAACATACATAAAGCTTAAGGATCGTATGAAGAATATCATATCATGAAGCAAAATAAATAAAAGAAATCCCTTATGCAATACTTGAAATCCAACATACATAAAGCTTAAGGATCGTATGAAGAATATCATATCATGAAGCAAAATAAGAATCATATACATATTCGGAACGTAAGAGTGGAGTTACCCCCAAAGCACAAATCATGTCATACCTTAGTTACGTCTAAGACATGCCAAGAAGGAAAGGGTAGGCCTTACATACCTTAGCCGCTTCCTAAGCTACTCCGAACTTACGTCTCGACTTCTCACGATCTACAATAACATCAATAGGCGTCGAACATTAGCCATAAACATCTAAGAATCCAATTCCAAACCATTTCTTTTTCTACAGAAATTTCGACAGCATTTTCCCTATAAATAGGACATCCCCGAGAATTTAACTCGGCCAAATCATTACCAACAATACCAACAAACATAATAACAATGTCACTATTCAATCCCAAATGCATTCTAACATTAATAATTCCTTTCAACACAATTCGTCAACATTTCATTTATATTCAAATAACTACATACGATCAATTCATTAGCAATGCTCATATATTCGATCACTAATCCGCAACCATTCCCACATGATTTAAGAACATTCCAAGTAATCCATACAATATTCAAAACAACCCAACCAATGGCCATTCCACCCGAGACCATTCCAATTCAACAAAAACATTGCCAACACCTTTCTTCCTTCTACGTTCATAAATTATGTCAACAATACATGCATTTACAACTTTATTCTCATAAATTCAAGAAACCATATCAATATCACATCATCATCCAATTCAGCCCGCACCATTATAGCTTCAACTTGAATCATTAAAACTTCATTTTACATCATAGAATTTACGACGACGACAACCAAAATACTACATCGCATTAGTCCCACATGCTTACACCAAATCAGCCCATTTTCGGCCAACACCACAACACACATCATTCCATGAGTTTCATTCATTTTCTACACCTTACAAAACACACCAACATGCTAAATACAACTAATTCTTCACTTCTACACAACCACACACACACACGGCCTCAACACATTACACACGGCCACACACACACAACACCATGTTTTCATGAACTTCTTTCATTTCTACATTTCACAACATGTACAAATCATCCACAACACATGAAAAATGAGATTGAACCTTACCTCTCACTCTTGTTCTTCACTCGGCTAGCTTGTCCTTGTAAGAAGAAATGTTTTTCTTGCTTCAACAATTACTCCATGGTGTAGAGGACCTCTTAATTAGTAGGAAGGCTTGAAGAAAAGAATTTTCCATGATCACTCTCTTGGATCTCTCTCTCTCTCTCTCTCTCGGTTTTGCTTGGCCGAATGGCCATTCTTGAGCCTTCTCTCATTTTCTTGAAATTTCTAAGGCAACAATGATAAAGATGACTTAATTATCATCTTATACACACATATATATACTTAATACACATGGCCATGGCCCACATCTCCATGTGGCCGGCCACCTCCCCCCTTTTTTTTCTTTTTTTTTTTTTTGAATTTCAAGTTTCCAAAACTTCACTTTTGGCCCCATGTTTCATGAAAGACTAGTTTTCATAATTTCACTCTTACTCCAAATTTTCCTTAATATCTCCATCCAATGAAGTCATAAGCGACTTATGCCCTACAACAAAGTCGAAAAATAACCTTGTCCATAACTCTTCGCAACCAACTTAAAAATATTCTGACGTACAAAGTGCGAGATATAACATCTGTAAACATATGAAGTTCTTAACATAATGCATAGTAATACATCGGCTTACATAGCCGCTCATAAAACCGACATATCATACACACGACACTATCTGCAAAGTCTCTACCATAACTCCAGATACCGTACAAAAACACTCTGACTCGGCAAAGACTCCCGAGGAAATGAGCTCGCCAATCCGCTTTGGAACATCTCCCGCTAACATCATCTACTCATTCGCGGGTATCTCGCGCGCGTATGAAACGCAGCCCACGAAGAAAGGGGGGTCAAGTACGGAATATGTACTGAGTATGTAAAGCATGGCATACAGAAAATGAAGTCATAACCGAAGTACGAAGTACAGAAAGTGAGCATAACAACTCGAAAAACCAAAGTGCTTGCATCCGAAGTACAAATCATACATAAAACGGTACGTAAGACAAATATAACCATCGAATGCCAAAATACTTACTTAACTTTCTTTTAAAAAAAACATTCGCCTCACATATAAAAAATAGAACATATCATATGAAATGACATTAACCGATGATCCTTTTCCGTATCACATATATCATATCACATCATACTTCATATTCCAAAGCAGAAGATACAATAAACAAATCTGAGTCATAATCGAAAGAGAAACACAGAAAGTAAGTGCAAATCCAAAATACCAAAGTGTTTATTTTCAATATCACTCAACATACCGCGGTCAAATACCCAGCGGTCAATATCAATCGACATACCGCGGACAAATACCCAGCGGTCAATATCACTCAACATACCGCGGATAAATACCCAGCGGTCAATATCACTCAACATACCGCGGATAAATACCCAGCGGTCAATATCACTCAACATACCGCGGACAAATACCTAGAGGTCAATGTCGCACATACACGGTACCCGGCACAATAGCGGAGGGGCTCGGCGAACCGGATATATCATATTCCAGAATTTCATATCGTGCGCACGATACATAACCGGCCCGGGACTTGGCGAAAAAGGTAACATAAATGCACGCACGAGCAGAATCATGAGTAACCAAATGCAGTTTAAAACATTTTCAAGGGCTTAGTAGGTTAATCAAAACGAACCATCATTTGTAAGCCAAAG
The DNA here is from genome assembly GCF_029784015.1 of Lycium ferocissimum. Taxonomy (NCBI): domain Eukaryota; kingdom Viridiplantae; phylum Streptophyta; class Magnoliopsida; order Solanales; family Solanaceae; genus Lycium; species Lycium ferocissimum. The sequence continues at coordinate 12,303 of NW_026726840.1, forward strand.
TAAATGGTCAATCGATTTTCTTCCGAATATCACTCGGGAACATATCAAACCGAACTTCGTAAACCATAGTCACGTATCAAAATCACATATATAAAAATCCTTATTTCGGACTCACTACAGATAAATAAGTAATCATACTCGTGGCCTAAAGATAGTCATATTAAGTTCTTTCAAAAAGAGGTCGTTAAAACCAAACATAGAAAAGTCGCGGGACCCACGGACGAGCGTCAACCCAATCCGGGCCCGCCTATGAAAATTAAAGTCATTATACGTTATGGAATCATTTACGAGCATATCAAAGCAATCCGGTTCGGTTTATGAAAGTTACTTTGACGTTCGTAGTTACAGAACTCTTTTAAAAACAAAACTTTTACGCAACTTTTAAAATCCAATCATACGGAAGACATAAGGACCATAATCCGATCCGTATCAAAATGTGAACATCAAGGAACGAGTGTGAACCATAAACATGTTCGGAATTTCATAATAGAGTTACCCCCAAGGCTCAAAACATATCATACCTTACTCATATCTAAGACATGCCAAAAGAAGGGAAGGTAAGCTTTACATACCTCGTTTGCTTCCTAAGCTATTCCAAACTCAAGTTTCGGCTTCTTAAAATCTACAACAATGTCATTAGACACCAAACATTAGCCATAAGTACTTAAGAATCCAATCCCAAGCCATCACTTTATTTACAGAAATTTGGGCAGCATTTCCCCTATAAGTTCAACAACCCCGAGAATTCAACTCGGCCAATATTATCAACAACAATACCAACAACCATATAAGCTACAACATCAATAATCGATTCAAAACGCATTCTAACATTAATAACCCTTTCAACACAATTCAACAACATTCCATCCACTACATAATGAAACCCGAAACCTCCAAGTTCAAGGAAACAACACAACACATTTTCTTCCTTCCGAATTCATGAACTACATTAATAATCCATTTCTTCCATAAATTCAATAAACTATATAAAATTCCATAACAAGCCGCAAACAACTATAACTTCTTCACGAACCATTAAACTTTCATTAGCACCATAGAACCCACAACACAACAATCCAAACATACTAAATAAATTTAGTTCATTCCTTGTCACAAAACAGCCCATACTCACGGCTCAACATCAACATACAAAATTTTATGAATTTCATCCATTTATACACACTATCCCCTCCGTTTTAATCCGTTAAAATTCTAAATACACTCGATAACAATGAAAAGGAACCGTATTCATACCTTAAGCATGCAGCCCCCACATTATCACTCTTCTCCTTGGTTGATTTTTAGCTCAAATTAAAGACAACGCAACAGACAACACTTTTTTTTTCTTCATGGGCTTCGGAATTCGGGGCTCGTATTTTGGTCAAAATTGGTTTTTCTTCTCTCCAAGGTTCTTCTCTCTCTCTTTCCAGAATTTTCTGGGTATTCTTGGTCTGAAAAATGAGAGGAAAGGGCTCAAATTAGACTTAAATAGGCATGGGTCATGGGCCTAACCCGATTCGGCCCGGTTTGGGCCTAGCCCATTGACCTTTCCGCCTTAAAACATCCATATCTCCTTATCCCGATGTCACCTATGGGCCCACGACTAATGGTTGGAAAGATAATTCAATTATATACAACTTCTATCTTTGGTGTTTTTCCAAATTCCAAACTTATAATACCGTTTCTACCCCTCGAAGTCAGATCACCCGAAAACATTACTTAAAAATATTTGTTTGGAGGACTTCCACTTTGATTTGGCTCAAGGTGCTTCTTGAGTTATGTTTAACTTCACATATGTGATTCATATAAATTGTCGCATGTCCCAAAAAAAAAAATCTCAGTGTGTGGACCCCACCTCAGCTTGCGAATAATCCGACGTACAAAAATACGAAATATAATGCTGTCAACGTGAGTTTAAATTATGAAGCAACAACATGATTGTCAATTTTTGGACTCCAATTTTTCTTGGTCATGGCCGAATGGCCTCTTGTTCTTTCTCCATGTTTCTTGAATTTTCTCTAAGCTTCTAAATGTTGGAAGATGATTAATTAGTCATCCTTATACACATATATATTTCACCCATGTGGCCTATGGCCCACACCACACACATGGCCACATATGGCCATTTTCATGAATTATCAAGTTTTCATAATTTCACTTCTAGCCCCAAATTCTCATGAAATGCTTAACTTTCCATAATTCACTTTTTATCCCAAATTTTCCTTATTTCAAATTTACCCTTAACACTCCATACCAATGAAAAGATGAATATGCAACTTGTGCATTAACACAAAATCAACAAAATCGGAAATTAAAAGTCTTGTCCATAACTTGTCGCAACCAACTTAAAATATTCCAACGTACAAAGTACGGGGTATAACATCCTTTCCCCCTTTAGAACATTCGTCCTCGAATGTTCAACTAGTCGTATGGGGTCTTAAGGATCTCGATTTAAACTTTTCCTTCTTGTTTCCCTTTACTCAACTTGTAACATTCTAGGCACATTATCTCGTGTCGCTCTCTTAATCTTTAACTCAAACCTTTTCGTATTCATTCCATAGCTTGTCTTTCCGTTTCACACTTGCCTTTGTATCCTAGCTACATAAATCACACCATAGCCTTGGCCACTTCCTCACTAGGCTTTACTTATTTTCATAACAACCCTCATTGTATTCACATTATATCTTATTCATAACCAATCCCATAACATAACGCTTCTTAACCCTTTACCCTTTTCTGATCAACTTCTTCCTCTGTACTCTTGTCTTAATCATACTATTACTTCTTTCTCGAGGTCAGCCATACTCGCAGCTGTTATATCCCGAATTTTGTGCAATCGGATAATTCAAGACAATCGCGGGAAGACAATAAGCAAGGCCACATTTTATTTTGTTTAGCATATGAGCTGCTTGTGAAAAATTTAGAAGTGGAATTAATGAGGAAGGTCAAGGGCATAAAGGGAAATTCGCAATATGACTCGTGGGAATATGGAAGAAAGACGAAGGGCAAAGTTGGAAGTTGGAAAAATTGTTTCCATAAATTACAAGAACTAGCTAAGAATATAAAGTGGGCTTGACATTTTTTTTAAAAGAAAATGGAAGGCCCAACCGGCCATGCATAGGGTCCAAGCCCACATTGAACAAATTTTGGTCAATAAATAAGATGACTAAGTCATCTTTATCACATAACCTCTAGAATTTTCAAGAAAAGAAGAACAAAACAAAGAAGGAGAAAATCTATAGGCCATTCGGCCAAGAGAAAAATTCCAAGGAAAATTGATAAAAAAATTCTTCAAAAATCTTTTTCTACCAAGTAAAGGGTGCTTAACAAGGTGGAGTAGTCATTGGAATAAGAAAACACAAGTTCTTGAAGTTACAACTTTGGCTAAGTTGGAGGATCAAGGAAGAAGGTGAGGATTCATCCCCTTTAGATGTTATGAATATTTATATGTGTTGTAGTGTGCAAAAAAAAAATGGATGAAATTCATGAAGGAAAGGAAAATAGAGGGTGGCCGTGTATGTATATATATGTGTGTAGGAAGTGTGTTTTAATTATCTTGACTAGTGTTGGTTGTTATTGTTGTGAATGATGTGTGGAAAATGGAAGTTGAATGACTATGGAAAAATTGTAGATGTGCATGCATGTTGTGGCCGTGAGTGTGGTATGTATATGTGGCCGTGTATACATGATGTGTGGCCGTGTATATTAGTGAGTTGTGAAAAAATAATGAGCAAGTTATGTTTCATGTTTTAGTTGTCGTGTTGTAGATTTTATATTGCAAATAAAGGATTGATAAGTTTGGTGAAGTATTGATAATTGGAAGATTATGTATAGTGAAAGACAATGTTCTTGCATGGGTAGTATGAAATGGTATTAGTATGACGTTGTTGGAATATATATTATAAGGTTGTTATTGTGTTTATTGAAGTCGGAAGGTTTTGAAGAAAGTAGTAAATTGAAATCATGCATTTTGAATGGAATATGTGAATTGCTAGTGTGATTGTTGAATTATGTTAATAGTTTGGCCGGGTTTGAATTCCCGGATTGTGATTGGTGAGAAATTTGGCTATATTGAATGTTGAGGATGGTATATTGACAGAGGAAGTGCTGCCGAAATTTCGGTAGCCAAGTGTTTCCTTAAGATTCTAACTCTAAGAACCCTAATAAGAGTTTTGGTAAACATGACCAATTTGCAGATTTCGACGAGATTGCGACGTGAAATTGGAATAGCAAAAGGAGCGGAAAGAGGTATGTAAGGTTTCATCCTTCTTTCTATGGCATGTCTTAGACGTAATAAGTTGGGTACGAGCCTCGGGGACAACTCTATTCCCCGGAGTCCGCATCCAAAGTTTTCCCTTTTTCCTTCAGTAGAACTGAACTAGAAAGTGCGCGAAATGTTGGAAAGACCTCCTAACCCCTAGAACTTGCATAAGAGGACCCGATTACCTTAAAACCATTCTAAGTAACGCCATGACACGTAACATATGTAAATTTTGTACGTTATCTCACTCGGCCCGAGGTGGGCCCAGTGTTCCCGGAATTTTCCTATCGTTTCGCTTGACTTGTTTTGGGAGTAGAATCCTAAGGAAATGTTCGATCCTTGTCCCGATTGTCGAACGATAAGTACAATATCATCCTAGTGCAAGTGTATCCATGATGAAGGTGATCTTATAGAGGTAACGATGAAGCCAAAGATGAGAAAAGTGCCTACGTTAGATGTGTAGACGATATACTTTGCTATAAAAATGAAAATATGAGAATGTTAAACTAATTCTGGATATCCCAATGCTATTGTAGGTAATGACTATTCTAAGGATTTTAAATACATGGAACTATGCCTTACGACCCCGATTGATGTGTGTACTCGACATACGTATATGTATATGATAGCAGAATCAGAGCGCTATAGACGCTGGTAAATATATATATGATATAAGTATGTGCATGTGACAAAAAGAATCAGAGCGCTATAGACGCTAATTATATGTATATGATATAAGTATATGTATATGATGAAAGAGCCAGGGCGCTATAGACGCCGATAATTGTACATGAAACATGCATATATTCACGGGGAAGATGGAGATAAGGGCAGAGCGTTATATACGCATATCCACCTGATCAGTTGGCATTACATGACATGATATCGTCCCGGACGCGGGATGCCCGGACGCGGGACGCGCATATTTACGGTTAAATGGATCGGCCGCCGACGCCTCGCAATATGATATATTCTACTTTTATATATACATGTATATATATATATAGTAAGGAAAGCTAAGAAAGCACGGCACCGCAAGGGCACTTATATGTACGGAGTTATGTTTCTATCCCTTAACATGTGTTGTAATTCTTTTATGTCGTTATACATGATTTATGTTTTTCGCATATTACTATCCATGCCTTACATATTTCGGTACACTATTAGTACCGACGTCCCTTCTTGTGGGAACGCTGCGTTTCATGCCGCGCAGTTCGTATTGCGGCGGATTTGATCTTTAGAGCTCTACCAGCCGTACATGACAGCGCTCCAGTTGTCCCGGAGCCTCATGTCACGACCCAACTAGGGGCCGCGACGAGTACCCGATACTTGTACCGGGCACCCCCCTTGTCATACGTCTCATTCTTATCACTAAGTGGGCCGTATAAACACTAGCATTTTTTTTTCTTAACAACCTCGATAATAGCATACATATAAACGAGTAGTAATCAACTGTATCGACATATTACAGAGCGGCAAGGACAACTAGACTATGAGACATCCATTTTGTACATATCGTCTACGAGCCTCTAACAAGATACATGTAATTACAAGTAACCGACTTTGATGTGTCCAAAATATATCTACACAAAAGTAGTACCCAAAACGAAGCTTCGAACAAGCTGGAGCGCCTCTCGCTAATTTGGAAGAGCTCCTAGGAGTCAAACCCGTCAACCTGTCTACCTGCGTGGCATGAGACGCAGCCCCCAAGAAAAGGGGTCAGTACGAGCAGTGTACCGAGTATGTAAGCCATGAAAATAGTACAACGAAGCATGTAACATGTGAGTAATAACAACATGTGGGACCAAAGATCATATAACGAGATAAAAGGATAATCTTGTTTTTAAGTGCCTTTCGGGGCGGATGTCATGCTTGCTTATCATATATTTTTTTCAAAACATTTCTTGTCATATACATGTGAAAATAGAACAAGTCATAGCGCCGAAGTACGTCGGCTCACCCACATGTGTCCCGCGTCCGGGCATCCCGCGTCCGGGATGGAATTATACCGACCAGGTGGCAATGCGTCTATAGCGTGTGTCCCTTCCCCAAATCTCCCCATTTTCATATACATATCATATACATGTCATGTACATATCATATAAGCGAGCATGCATAAGAACCCAATGAAAGTCATGTGTCTATCGGGGGTGACGTAAGGTCGGTAGCCCCGACTACCTTATGGAATAACCACAGTCGCTTCGTCCCACCTTGAAGGAACAATCATTATAAGGCGAGACCATCAATGAACAGCAACACCACGAGAAAACATAAAATAAAATTATAAAGCTTCTATGTAAGAAGTAATGGGAACCAATATGCACGTACATCGAGACTCGAGTAACGAATATAAAAACACGGTCATCATGTCCCATTGGGTCATCCACGAAGATTTCAAGGCATTTCGATTTCATTTACAAGGGTTTCGGACGTTTGAACATTACTTTACCTTAAAGCACAAGTTGTGGATTCAATTCTATTGAATGAAAAAGGAATAAATTTAGGTGTCGCTTCCGAGAGGTAGGACTTTTCCCGAGGGTCGGATTTCAACTTATACTAACTAGGACATGCCAAATGAAGGAGAGGTAGGCTTCACATACCTTTTATGCTTTGTTCACGTCTCCAAACTCAAGCTCCAAGTTCGCCACAATCTACAAATTGGTCATGTTTACCAAACATGATTAGTGCCTTTAAATTGAATTCTTAAAATAATACTTGGCTACCGAAATTTCGGAGACCTCCCCTGTAAATATTCCATTCCTCCAAGTTCAACTTGGCCAATTTTTACTCAACAACAATCCGGGAATTCAAACCCGGCCAAACTATCAACCAACAATACCAACAAACCACTTGTATTTAATTCAACTCAATTCAATTCTTTTCAATGCAATTCAATTCTATTCCATACAATTCAATGTAATTCAATACAATATAATTCACATAATATTCCAACAATACCATCAACATACTACTTACCCACATCTTCCAATTTATGAAACAACAACAACATTTTTTTCCTTCTTTCAAATTCAATCACAACAACCCAATTTTCATTCCTCCAAACCATTAAATCTTTATTCTAACACCATAGAACCTACCATTACAACAATTTCCATTCTAAATAAAATCAATTCATCACCTCTTACCACTACCTTGAATCGGCCAACACCACTATGCATGTTTTTCATGGACTTCCATATTTTCCATGCACTACAACATAAAATTAACTCAATTTTTCATGCAATGCACAACACACAACACACAACACACACACACCCTCACGGCACCACACACACACTTCCACAACACATGAATTTCATCCATTTTCATACTCCACAACATGCATAAACACTCACAACATACAAAAGAGGAATTGAACCTTACCTTTTCCTCAACTCTTCACTTGACTCAAATTGACAACTTGTATGAATATGTGTCCTTCTTGCTCCACAAACCACTTCACCCTACCAAGAACTCTTCAAGGGATTGTTTGGCTATGGAGAACAAGTTGAGAATTCTCTTCTTTTCTTTTTCTTTTTTTTTTCTCTCGGTTTTCTTTCTTTTTTCTCTAAGGCCGAATGGCCAAGTCTCCTTCTCTCTTTCTTGCTTTCTTGAAAAGTCTAGGGAATTAAGATGAATGAATCATCTTTCCACCTATATATATATATATAGTCTCTTCCAATAGCAAGCAACCATATTGCCCCTTAACTTGGCTTGATTTAATTTGGCCAAGTTTTGAAAGTGGGGTCCATGGCCAAGTGGCCCCCTTTCTTGAAAATTCTAGCAAATTTTTCTTATTTCATGAAAAAATATTTTCCTTAGTTCCAAATTTGCCCCTAGCCTTTCTCCGTATTTCCATGAGTTGTTTTGCAAATTTACCTTTTTACCCCTGGCCTTTCTTAATATTCCAACTTTACAATTTTCCATACGCGACTTGTGCCGCTTGCCTTGACTTACCCGAGGGTACAAAATACGGAATGTAACACCTCACTTCTGTGGTACTCTTTTGTGTATATTTTCGGGCACGACAGTTGTCACGACCCAACCCCGTAGGCCGTGACTCGTGCCCGAGTTGGACACTCATACGTACCCTTACCCCACATAAGCGTAATAGCAAAACAAACATATATAATAATTAAAGATATTATCGGATAGCCTACTTTGGGTATGACGCACGAAGGCCGATCGGCCGTCACAAAGTATATATATATATATACCCACGCACACAGACGCATTAACGTATCTGAGAACCCACTATACATGTCTACGGACCTCTACGACCGAAAACATAAACATATGACGGGACGGGGCCCCGTCGTACCCCGAAATCCGAATGTACATACATATCGAAAAAGGCGTACCAAAATGTAAGCTCCGAACAAGGGGAGCGTAGTGAGCCGATAGATGGCCTAAGCGGGCGGATTGCATAGCGTGAGTTTTCGTGGGCATGAAACACTGACCCCCGAAGAGTGGGGGGGTACGGAAAATGTACTGAATATGTGAAGCAGAGACTATAATAAACAAAATCAAAACCGGAACAGAATGTGCGGAGAATGAACAAAATGCGTAAATAATCAAAATACATGTCAGAAATCGTAAATAGTGTATGCAGAAAACATATGCCAAAGCCGGCCCCGTTAGGGACTCGGCGGTCAGAGTGTGGTCGCCCCCGACGCTGGCGCCACAAGCATAACAGATCATAACATAACAGATGGCCATATCAGAACATAATCATAACAAAGCGTACATGGCACAACATACACCGTAACCCATGCACGTATATACCTGCCACGGCCGAGCACGGCGAACAATGCAGAGAAATACGCTTGAGAACATATCCTGGCCCGGGCTCAGTGGGGGAAACATTGAGGCATCCACGAGTGGAGTAGTGAGAAACTAAATGCAATAAAAATAACATACAGATTTCCAGAGACTCAATGAGGCATAGCGAATGACAAATCAAAGTAACGAAATCATATTAAGCGAGTTTCGAATGTCGTAATGAATTACGAAGAAATAACCTTTCTACGATCATTTTCGTATTCCAAAATAGTTTATAAGACTTAAAGAAAGAAAATATTTAAAATAATTTTTCATTTAGTAGTTAAAATAGTAGCTAAAACGTTTCCTTAAAAAAAATCGCTCGAAGGCCAATCATAAACATAGAAGGGTAAAATCGGGAATTAGGGTCTATCTCGGGACATGCGAAGCGATGGGCTCGAATCATGTTTATTAGGCTTATGGAATCATCTACATAGATCTTAGAGACATTTCAAAACTTTCTAGGCAACTTATGAACATTTACATAATTCTCTCAATCAAAACATGCCTAAAGGATTCAATTCTATTGAACGAAAATGGTGCATTTTCAAACACGGATTCCGCGAACACTTTTCGAGATTCAAATCCGATCCTAGTACACTTAGGTCATGCCAAGAAAGGATTAGGAAGGCTTCACATACCTTTTTCGCCCTTAACGCTCTCCAAAACTCAATTCTCTTTTCGTCCAAATCCTACAAATGGTCAAATTTACCATAAGTTAACCACAAGGCTTTAGGCATTCATTTTAAACTAATTCTTGTCAAAATTTTGATACACCTCCTATAATTATGACACCCCGAGAGTTTAACTCGGCTCAAATACCAACAACAACCCAACCAAAACATCAATCCACAACAAAAATCGCAAACTAACATGAATAGTCTTCCTTTTACATCAAGTGACAACTTCCAAACTAACTTCGCATTTTTTCAAACTAGGTTCAATGTTTTCATATTCATCATTAATCAAGATCATCACAGCATAGTTTAGAAGCATTTCATATCGTTCCCTTAGATTATACATACGATATACATAATATACAACTTCCCGCTAAAGACATAGTTCATTCAAAACTTCCAATCTTCGGCATACATGTTCATAACATGATTCCATCTTCAATTCTATCAATAATCATCATAATTTGCAACCTAACAACTTCGTTTCTCATAATGTCCCAAGATTACACTAAACAACATAAACTTCTACATTCCGTTTCGATGCAAACTTGCGTCATTTATCTTCATTTACAAGCAAGGATCACTACAACTCAACTAACACGCCAAATAACATTAATTCATTGCCATGTTCCAAACACCATACCACATGCCAACTACCATATTCCAACTTCAACCCAATTTTATTTCAACTTCCTTTTCAATGTGAATTCTTCCATAAACTCAACTAGAATTCAACACAATTTTTTTAACTCACCATAATCATACAACACACATACACACACGGCCATATACTATATATCCTATCCACATAACAAACTTCCATATTTCCATACAATCAATTCATTTCTACATACTTCAACATAACATGACTTCATAACACAAAACAAGGGATAATTACTTACCTTATTCTCTAGTCTTCTTCATGAACTTGTGATATTTGATGAATCAAGGCCTCCTTTCCCCAAACCAACTACACCAAGTTGATGAGGCTACTCAAGTTGGTAGGAAAACCACAAAATATAAATTTTTAGAACAAGATTTTTGGTGACTAATTTTCTATGGCCAAACCCGAAACTCCCTCTCTTTTCTTATTTTTCTTTGCTCTTCTTTGTGCTTGACTTCTCTTCTTGCTTCTTGAAAATTCTAAGGGATAAAGACCATTATATAATTAATTAGGCACATGGAAAAATTCAATTAAAACCATGGGTTGGGCCTCTCTTGGCCGGCCACCCCCCATGCATGTTGGGCCTCAATTTTCTTTCATTATTCTTGGCCCAATGACTTATATTCCATGTTTTGTAATTTCGAAATAAATTTTCAAAATTCCAAAATTGCCCTTAGGCCTCCTCCCATCTTTCCACATTCAAACTTCCATATCCGACATACACATTTTAAGAAAAATCCAAACATGACCTTATTCCTTACAATCGAGGTTATTTCCAATTTTCCAAATACGCAAAAGTGCCGGATATAACAACAGTACTCGGCCCTTTCTATGTATAAGTGTACTATGTCTAGAGGCTCGTAGACAGATGTGTACGATCGATTATGTACGATTAAATATGTGGTATTTTGGCATCTTGATCTTTGTTGTATGAAAGCGATAGCGAAGCTAACTAGTCTATGTTCATAATGGCCTTTGCTAATGTTAATGTTCAGTTCGAGAAAAAAAATACGGTACTGTTCATACGACTTGCTAAGAGGTACAGGTAAAATGATAGGTAAGGGGTGCTCGGTACAAGTATCGGGTGCTCGTCACGGCCCTAGTTGGGTCGTGACGAAGTAAGTGGTATCAGCGGTTCGGTCCTAGGGGTTTGTCTACGAGCCGTGTCCGATAGAGTCTTGTTTAGGGGTGTGTAGCGCGCACACTTATAAACGGGGAGGCTACAGGGCATTTAGGAAATATGACCTTCTTTGTATTCTAAGATCGTGCGATAGAGCTATGCTACCAGGTTTCCATATTCCTTTCCTAATCCTATGTTATGGTTTCAGTAATGCCGTCGAAGAAGAAAGCTAGGGCAGCCCAGGAGGGCGAGACAGCAGCTCCGGGCCAACCGATGGCAGAAGCCATCCAGCTATTGACTCAGTTAGTTGCCGCACGGGCTCGGCGGCAAGATACGGACTCGGGAGATAGGGCGGTAAGTGCAAGGGCCGTGATTTTATTGCCCTACGACCTCCGGAGTTTTATGGGTCGAAACCAGAAGAAGACCCCCAAAATTTCATAGATGAGATGCTGAGGACTCTGAGAATAATACATGCTTCAGATACAGAGTCAGTGGAATTGGCATCATACAGGTAGCGGGATGTAGCGGTTTTGTGGTATAATGGCTGGATATCTTCGCAGGGAGCAAATGCCCTTCCCCCGGTTTGGCAGGAGTTTACTGAGGCGTTTCTGCGACATTTCGTACCGCCGGAGGTCCGGCGAGCTCGAGCTGATATGTTCCTGAACCTTAAGCAGGGAAATATGAGCGTTAGGGAATATAGCCTTCGCTTTAACTCATTAGCCAGGTATGCCCCAGCCATGATAGCTGATATGGGAGATCATGTACACCGATTCGTGAGTGGGTTGGGGCCACATATAATTAAGGCGTGTCTGACAGCTTCACTCCGGGATGGAATGACTGTGCCGTATCCGGGCTCATGCCCAAAACACGGAGGAACAATACCGGCCTACGGGGAGGAGAGCGCTATCCGGATAGGGGCTCCGAGAAAAAGGCATTTTCCGGGGCTAGAAGCGAGTATGGGGGACGGACACGGGAGCAATCTAGGTATTCGGGTGTCGGCCGACCGGTGCACCCCCTCGGTTTGCGCGTGGGGCTTGAGTCCCGAATAGGCGGTTACGGCGAGAATGATGCCACCCCCGCCACGGTGCGCGCGATGTGGTAGGCCACACTCTGGAGAGTGTCGCGCAGGTACAGGAGCTTGTTATACTTGTGGGCGGGTTGGCCATTTGATGCGTGATTGCCCACTAAGGTATGAGGGAGACCAAGCCCAGCCCGCCGGGTCCGCGGTTGGTTCATCGTCGACCGTACGTCCTCTCGGACAGACTTCCCAAGCTCCAGCGGGACGCGGCCGAGGTAGAGGAAGGGCACCTAGTTCAGCCGACCCTCCACACCGCCTATATGCATTGACAGGGTGACAGGACCCTGAGCCTTCCGCAGACGCGGCCACAGGTACTTTTTCGGCACCTTCTATGATATGCGTGTCAGTTGATTCGGATTTTATCTTATCCTACGCTGCCTTTGTATTGCTGAACATATTAAGAATTCGGAAATTAGGACGAAGAGTAGCCATACGTACAAGTAAAAGCGAATACTAGAGATTGCGGAGGGTAAAACTGTAAATAAAGGAAAAGATGTGTTACGGGGCGTTTTGAAAACTGCTAAGACCCCAACTCGTTCCATATTGTGGGATATAAGTAGTGCGAGGGAGCGACGGCGAAAATACTAACGCTAAGACGCTGAAATGCATTAAAGTTTCAAGGTTAAGCGTGCTAGGGTGAGAGCAATTTCACGATGGGTGACCCCCTGGGAAATATGCTGAAAATTCCATAAATGTGGGAACAAGAGACGAATGTAAAATTAGGTAGCCCAGTGTAAATTACAGTGTGTGGAGTGGTTAGGAACCCTATAAAAGTCATGTAGGCGGAGACGGACTAGACTAACAGAAGGGGCGGACATGTTGGACCAAAAATGGACTATGACGATTCAAGGACCAACAAGAGGGACTTGTTAACGCAGAGCCAGCGTTCGGAGTTAAATCAATTGGCCTATGACTTGAAGGCAACCTAAGCTGCGAGAATGGATATGTTGAGCGATGTGTGAGATATCTACGAAGGAGACCTCCCCGAAGTATTATAATGCACCATGAGGTCAGTTTAACATTCGAGGACGAATGTTCTAAAGGGGGGGAGGATGTTATATCCCGCATTTTTGTGCAATCGGATAATTCAAGACAATCGCGGGAAGACAATAAGCAAGGCCACATTTTATTTTGTTTGGCATATGAGTTGCTTGTGAAAAATTTAGAAGTGGAATTAATGAGGAAGGTCAAGGGCATAAAGGGAAATTCGCAATATGACTCGTGGGAATATGGAAGAAAGACGAAGGGCAAAGTTGGAAGTTGGAAAAATTGTTTCCATAAATTACAAGAACTAGCTAAGAATATAAAGTGGGCTTGACATTTTTTTTAAAAGAAAATGGAAGGCCCAACCGCCATGCATAGGGTCCAAGCCCACATTGAACAAAATTTGGTCAATAAATAAGATGACTAAGTCATCTTTATCACATAACCTCTAGAATTTTCAAGAAAAGAAGAACAAAACAAAGAAGGAGAAAATCTATAGGCCATTCGGCCAAGAGAAAAATTCCAAGGAAAATTGATAAAAAAATTCTTCAAAAATCTTTTTCTACCAAGTAAAGGGTGCTTAACAAGGTGGAGTAGTAATTGGAATAAGAAAATACAAGTTCTTGAAGTTACAACTTTGGCTAAGTTGGAGGATCAAGGAAGAAGGTTAGGATTTATCCCCTTTAGATGTTATGAATATTTATATGTGTTGTAGTGTGCAAAAAAAAAATGGATGAAATTCATGAAGGAAAGGAAAATAGAGGGTGGCCGTGTATGTATATATATGTGTGTGTAGGAAGTGTGTTTTAATTATCTTGACTAGTGTTGGTTGTTATTGTTGTGAATGATGTGTGGAAAATGGAAGTTGAATGACTATGGAAAAATTGCAGATGTGCATGCATGTTGTGGCCGTGAGTGTGGTATGTATATGTGGCCGTGTATACATGATGTGTGGCCGTGTATATTAGTGAGTTGTGAAAAAATAATGAGCAAGTTATGTTTCATGTTTTAGTTGTCGTGTTGTAGATTTTATATTGCAAATAAAGGATTGATAAGTTTGGTGAAGTATTGATAATTGGAAGATTATATATAGTGAAAGACAATGTTCTTGCATGGGTAGTATGAAATGGTATTAGTATGACGTTGTTGGAATATATATTATAAGGTTGTTATTGTGTTTATTGAAGTCGGAAGGTTTTGAAGAAAGTAGTAAATTGAAATCATGCATTTTGAATGGAATATGTGAATTGCTAGTGTGATTGTTGAATTATGTTAATAGTTTGGCCGGGTTTGAATTCCGGATTGTGATTGGTGAGAAATTTGGCTATATTGAATGTTGAGGATGGTATATTGACGGAGGAAGTCTTTGCCGAAATTTCGGACCAAGTGTTTCCTTAAGATTCTAACTCTAAGAACCCTAATAAGAGTTTTGGTAAACATGACCAATTTGCAGATTTCGACGAGATTGCGACGTGAAATTGGAATAGCAAAAGGAGCGGAAAGAGGTATGTAAGGTTTCATCCTTCTTTCTATGGCATGTCTTAGACGTAATAAGTTGGGTACGAGCCTCGGGGACAACTCTATTCCCGAGTCCGCATCAAAGTTTTCCCTTTTTCCTTCGGTGGGGCGAACTAGAAAGTGCGCGAAATGTTGGAAAGACCTCCTAACCCCTAGAACTTGCATAAGAGGACCCGATTACCTTAAAACCATTCTAAGTAACGCCATGACACGTAACATATGTAAATTTTGTACGTTATCTCACTCGGCCCGAGGTGGGCCCAGTGTTCCCGGAATTTTTCTATCGTTTCGCTTGACTTGTTTTGGGAGTAGAATCCTAAGGAAATCTTCGATCCTTGTCCCGATTGTCGAACGATAAGTACAGTATCATCCTAGTGCAAGTGTATCCATGATGAAGGTGATCTTATAGAGGTAACGATGAAGCCAAAGATGAGAAAAGTACCTACGTTAGATGTGTAGACGATATACTTTGCTATAAAAATGAAAATATGAGAATGTTAAACTAATTCTGGATATCCCAATGCTATTGTAGGTAATGACTATTCTAAGGATTTTAAATACATGGAACTATGCCTTACGACCCCGATTGATGTGTGTACTCGACATACGTATATGTATATGATAGCGAGAATCGGAGCGCTATAGACGCCGGTAAATATATATATGATATAAGTATGTGCATGTGACAAAAAGAATCAGAGCGCTATAGACGCTAATTATATGTATATGATATAAGTATATGTATATGATGAAAGAGCCAGGGCGCTATAGACGCCGATAATTGTACATGAAACATGCATATATTCACGGGGAAGATGGAGATAAGGGCAGAGTGTTATATACGCATATCCACACGATCGTTGGCATTACATGACATGATATCGTCCCGGACGCGGGATGCCCGGACGCGGGATGTGCATATTTATGGTTAAATGGATCGGCTGCCGACGCCTCGGCAATATGATATATTCTATTTTTATGTATACATGTATATATATATGAGTAAGGAAAGCTAAGAAAGCACGGCATACGCCAAGGGCACTTATATGTACGGAGTTATGTTTCTATCCCCGAACATGTGTTGTAATTCTTTTATGTCGTTATACATGATTTATGTTTTTCGTATATTACTATCCATGCCTTACATACTCGGTACACTATTCGTACCGACGTCCCTTCTTGTGGGCTTATTTGCGTTTCATGCCGCGCGAGTCGGCGTGACAGGCGGATTTGATCTTTAGAGCTCTACCAGCCGTACATGACAGCGCTCCAGTTGTCCCGGAGCCTCACTTCTGTGGTACTCTTTTGTGTATATTTTCGGGCACGACAGTACTCGGCCCTTTCTATGTATAAGTGTACTATGTCTAGAGGCTCGTAGACAGATATGTACGATCGATTATGTACAATTAAATACGGGGTATTTTAGCATCTTGATTTGTTGTATGAAGCGATAATAGCGAAGCTAACTAGTCTATGTTCATAATGACGCCATTTTATTAATGTTAATGTTGGTTTGAGAAAAAAATACGGTACTGTTCATACGACTTGCTAAGAGGTACAGGTAAAATGATAGGTAAGGGGTGCTCGGTACAAGTATCGGGTACTCGTCACGGCCCCTAGTTGGGTCGTGACAGCAGCTTACTCAAATCTCACCATTACGGTGGACACGGCCTTTCAAGTCGCATTACAAACCTACATCTCATTTTCTCTTTATTTCTGGGAAAATTTTGGCAGAGTTTCCTCTATATTTCTTACTATCTCAAAACCTGTACACAGGAAATACCAACAATGTCTCATAGGGCCAAAATACATATATACATATCATATCATATCGCAGCCACACAGGGCTCCCAATATCATCAACAGTACACAAATGATAAACATACCTCGTATGCCCAACTCAAACGGCACCTGTTACACTTTCTTGTTTACTTTCCCCTTTAATCTTCAACTTGTATTTCAATCGCAACTTCAATATCTTTCCCAACATATATCTTTCATACCTTTGCTTACCGTGTGCTTAGTAACTTCCAACATCATCAATCCTTTCTTCTATCGTCGCCATTATTCTGCTGAAATCAAAGATTAGTGCAAGAAATCTCATTTCCTATAGCTTGGCTCTATGGCACGATCTCAGATGTGAAAGAAGAGTAACCACCCTAGATGCCCCGTAGCCTCCTGTTTATAAATGTGGCGCGCTTCACACCATAAACAGGACTCTACTAGACACGACTTTGCAGACAACCCCTAGAACGAATCGCTCGATACCAATTTGTCACACCCTTAATCCGATAGGGTGTGATGGGCACCCGACCCTTACCTACGATCGAGCGAACCCGTTGACTTTCGTAATACTCATAATCATACTGAGCCCGTAAAACATGACATAAGCACATAATGAATTTTTTTTTTCAGAAACAAACATGCCTTTCATTTTTATCAAATCAAATAAAACTAGCATCGTATGAAATCTGTAAACATATGAAGTTCTTAACATAATGCATAGTAATACATCGGCTTACATAGCCGCTCACAAAACTGACATATCATACACACGACAATCGTACGCAAAGTCTACTACCATAACTCCGGATACCGTACAAAAACACTCGACTCGCGACTTCGAGGAAATGGAGCTCGCCAATCCGCCGGAACATCTCTGCTAAATCATCTACTCGTACATTGGGTACGCGCGGCATTTAAATGCGACCCCGAAGAAAGGGGGTCAGTACGGAATATGTACTGAGTATGTAAAGCATGGCATACAGAAAATGAAGTCATAACCGAAGTACGAAGTACAAAAAGTGAGCATAACAACTCCAAAAACCAAAGTGCTTGCATCCGAAGTACAAATCATACATAAGCGGTACAGAAGACAAATATAACCATCAGAATGCCAAAATACTTACTTAACTTTCTTTTAAAAAAACATTCCTGTCTCACATATACGGAAAATAGAACATATCATATGAGCTGACATTAACTGTTATACCCCGCACTTTGTACGTTGGAATATTCTAAGTTGGTTGCGACAAGTTATGGGCAAGACTTTTAATTTTCGATTTTGTTGATTTTCTTGTTTTAATGCACAAGTTGCATATTCATCTTTTCATTGGTATGGAGTGTTAAGGGTAAATTTGGAATAAGAAAAATTTGGGGTTAAAAGTGAATTATGGAAAGTTAAACTTTTCATGAGAATTTGGGGCTAGAAGTGAAATTTTAGAAACTTTATATTTCATGAAAATGGCCATATGTGGCCATGTGTGGGTGTGGGCCATAGGGCCACATGTGTAAACTTTATATGGACACAAAAGATGAAAACTTAAGTCATCTTCATCATTTAGCACCCTAGAAAATTCAAGAAGCATGGAGAAAGAACAAGAGGCCATTCGGCCATGACCAAGAAAAATTGGGGTCCAAAAATTGACAATCATGTTGTTGCTTCATAATTTAAACTCACGTTACGTGAGATTATATTTCGTATTTTTTTATACGTCGGATTATTCGCAAGCTAAGGTGGGGTCCACACACCGAGGTTTTTTTGGGACATGCGACAATTTATATGAATCACATATGTGAAGTTAAACATAACTCAAGAAGGACCCTTGAGCCAAATCAAAGTGGAAGTCCTCCAAACAAATATTTCTAAGTAATGTTTTCGGGTGATCGACTTCGAGGGGCGAAACGGTATTATAAGTTTGGAATTTGGAAAAACACCAAAGATAGAAGTTGTATATAATTGAATTATCTTTCCAACCATAGGTCGTGGGCCACAGTGACATCGGAATAAGGAGATATGGACGTTTTAAGGCGGAAAGGTCGGTGGGCTAGGCCCAAGCAGCCCAATCGGGTTAGGCCCATGACCCATGCCTATTTAAGTCTAATTTCAGCCCTTTCCTCTCTTTTTCAGACCAAGAATACCCAGAAAATTCTGGAAAGAGAGAGAGAAGAACCTTGGAGAGAGAAAACCAATTTTGACCAAAATCGAGCCAATTAAAGCCCATGAAGAGAAAAGTGTTGTATGTTGCGTTGTCTTCAATTTGAGCTAAAAATCAACCAAGGAGAAGAGTGATAACATGGGGGCTGCATGCTTAAGGTATGAATACGGTTCCTTTTCATTGTTAACGAGTGTATTTAGAATTTGAACGGATTAAAACGGAGGGGATAGTGTGTAGAAACGGATGAAATTCATGAAATTTTGTATGTTGATGTTGCGCCGTGAGTATGGGCTCTTTTGTGACAAGGAATGAACTAAATTTATTTAGTATGTTTGGATTGTTGTGTTGTGGATTCTATGGTGCTAATGAAAGTTTAATGGTCCAAAGTGAAGTTATAGTTGTTTGCGGCTTGTTATGGAATTTTATATAGTTTATTGAATTTATGGAAGTAATGGATTATTAATGTAGTTCATGAATTCGGAAGGAAGAAAATGTGTTGTGTTGTTTCCTTGAACTTGAGGTTTCGGGTTTCATTATGTAGTGGATGGAATGTTGTTGAATTGTGTCGAAAGGGTTATTAATGTTAGAATGCGTTTTGAATAGATTATTGATGTTACTTATATGGTTGTTGGTATTGTTGTTGAAGATTTGGCCGAGTTGAATTCTCGGGGTTGTTGAAATTACGGGGAAATCTTGCCCAAATTTCCGTAGAATTATGTGCTAGTTTGGAAATGAACTCTAAATGCCTATAGTTGACATTGGTATTTATTGATGTTATGTAGATCTTGGGGAGTCCGAGACATAGGTTTGATTTGGATTAGCTTTGAGAGCAAATGAGGTATGTAAAGCTTACCTTTCTTTCCTTTGGCATGTCTTAGATATGGCTAAGCTATGATACGTTACGGGCCTCGGGGGTAATTCTATTCTTAAAGTCTGAACATGTTTATGTTGCTTATTTGTTTCTTGATGTTGGCACCCTTACATGGTCAAGCTATTGTTTATATGTTGTATGGTTGGTTTTCAATGTTGCGCCAAAAAGTTGTGTTTTAAAAGAAGTTTTGTAACTACGAACGTCCGTAACTTTGACGAGACGAGAACCGGATGGCTTTGATATGCTCGTAAATGATTCTATAACGTATAATGACTATGACTTTCGTAGGCGGGCCCCATTGGGTTGACGCTCGTCCGTGGGTCCTGCCGACTTTCTTATGTATAGTTACGATGGCTTTTGAAAGAATTCAATACGACTATCTTTCCGATCCCCGAGTATGATTACTTATTTATACGCCGAGTCCGAAATAAGGATTTTTATGTATGTGATTTTGATACGTAACTATGGTTTACGAAGTTCGGTTTGATATGTTCCGAGTGATATTCTAAGAAAACCCGATTTGACTATTGATTCGGTTTTGAAATAACGATTTGTTTTGATTATCCTATTGGGTCCGTGTAAATGTTTTGCATTGCATATGGTTTCCCACAATTACGCTTGTGCATTTTTTTTTTTTTTTGTCGCCGAGTCCGGGCCGGTATGTTTTGTGCGCACTATGTGATGTTGCCGTCATTTGGATTAGCTTGACCGCGGTATGTGATGTTGTCACGATTCTTGACCGGTATGTGATATTCTTGCTTCAGATTCTTGACAGTATGTGATGTTACTTTACCGGATTCTTGACCGATGTATGTGTATATGTGTGATATATGACATTTGGGTACTTTGACCGCGGTATGTGTATATGTGTGATATTGACCGCTAGGTATCGACCGCGTGTATATGTGCAGGATATTGACCGCCGGGGTATGACGGCGGTATGTGTATATGTGACCTTAGCCGCTGGGTACTTGACCGCGGTATGTGTATATGTGACATTGGCCGCTGGGTACTTGACCGCGGTATGTGTATACGTGATTTGTGATACCGGATTATGATGCCGGTTAATGCGCCTCATATGATTTGTTCTATTTTCTTATATACATGATTTAAACGTTTTACAAAAGCTAAGCATTTTGGCATTCGGATTATCACATTTGTCTTACGTACCGCCTATGTATGATTTGTACTTCGGTGCAAGCCCTTTGGTATACGGGATTTTTATGCTCATTTTACACTCCTTACTTTGGTTATGACTCGTTTTCGTATGCCATGCTTTACATGCTCGGTATATTCCGCACCCCGTCATATACAGGGGTCGCGTTTCGTACGCGCGGTACCTACGGATGAGTAGATGATGTTAGCGAGAAGATGTTCAGCCGGATTGGCGAGCTTCATTTCCTTCGAAGTCACTGCCGAGTCCGAGTGTTTTTGTATGGTATACGAGTTTATGGTAGTAGACTTTGCGAACGGTGTCGTGTGTGTGATATGTCGATTTTGTAAGCGGCTATGTAAGCCGACGTATTATATGCATTATGTTACGAACTTCATATGTTTACAGATTTCGTACGGTGCTAGTTTCATTTGATTTTGATAAAGATGAAAGGCATGTTTGTTTTCGGAAAAAGAAATTTCATTATATGCTTACGTCCTATTTTGCGGGCCCAGTATGGTTATGATTATGACGAGAGTCAGCGGGTTCGCTTGGCCCTAAGTAAGGGTCGGGTGCCCATCATGCCCTATCGGAAATTAGGGTGTGACATTAACCGACTGATCCTATTCCAGAATACATATATCATATCACATCATACTTCATATTGCAAAGCAGAAGATACAGTAACCAAATCTGAGTCATAATCGAAAGAGAAACACAGAAAGTAAGTGCAAATCCAAAATACCAAAGTGTTTATTTTCAATATCACTCAACATACCGCCCCGATTGCCAAATACCCGGTTCAATATCACTCGACATACCGCGGACAAATACCCAGCGGTCAATATCACTCAACATACCGCGGACAAATACCCAGCGGTCAATATCACTCAACATACCGCGGACAAATACCCAGCGGTCAATATCACTCAACATACCGCGGACAAATACCCAGCGGTCAATGTCGCACATACACGGTACCCGGCCCAATAGCGGAGGGGCTCGGCGAACCGGACATATCATATTCCAGAATTTCATATCGTGCACACGATACATAACCGGCCCGGGACTTGGCGAAAAAGGTAACAACAGAATGCACGAGCAGAATCATGAGTAACCAAATGCAGTTTAAAACATTTTCAAGGGCTTAGTAGGTTAATCAAAACGAACCATCATTTGTAAGCCAAAAAAGAGGTCAATCGCATTTTCTTCCGAATATCACTCGGGAACATATCAAACCGAACTTCAGAAACCATAGTCACGTATCAAAATCACATACATAAAAATCCTTATTTCAGACTCAACAGATAAATAAGTAATCATACTCGGGGGTCGGAAAGATAGTCATATTAAGTTCTTTCAAAAAGAGGTCGTTAAAACCAAACATAGAAAAGTCGCGGGACCCACGGATGAGCGTCAATCTAATCCGGGGCCCGCCTATGAAAATTAAAGTCATTATACGTTATGGAATCATTTACGAGCCTATCAAAGCAATCCGGTTCGGTCTATGAAAGTTACGGACGTTCGTAGTTACAGAACTCTTTTAAAAACAAAACTTTTTATGCAACTTTTAAAATCCAATCATACGGAAGACATAAGGACCATAATCCGGCCGTATCAAAATGCGAACATCAAGGAACGAGTGTGAACCATAAACATGTTCGGAATTTGAATAGAGTTACCCCAAGGCTCTTAGCATATCATACCTTACTCATATCTAAGACATTGCCAAAAAAGAGGAAGGTAAGCTTTGTATACCTGCGTTTGCTTCCCTAAGCTATTCCAAACTCAAGTTTCGGCTTCTTAAAATCTACAACAATGTCATTAGACACCAAACATTAGCCATAAGCACTTAAGAATCCAATCCCAAGCCATCACTTTATTACGTAAATTTGGGCGAGATTTCCCCTATAAGTTCAACAACCGAGAATTCAACTCGCCAATATTATCAACAACAATACCAACAACCATATAAGCAACATCAATAATCGATTCAAATGCATTCTAACATTAATAACCCTTTAGACACAATTCAACAACATTCCATCCACTACATAATGAAACCGAAACCTCAAGTTCAAGGAAACAACACAACATTTTTATTTCCTTCCGAATTCATGAACTACATTAATAATCCATTTCTTCCATAAATTCAATAAACTATATAAAATTCCATAACAAGCCGCAAACAACTATAACTTCACTTTGAACCATTAAACTTTCATTAGCACCATAGAACCCACAACACAACAATCCAAACATACTAAATAAATTTAGTTCATTCCTTGTCACAAAACAGCCCATACTCATCGCTCAACATCAACATACAAAATTTCATGAATTTCATCCATTTCTACACACTATCCCTCCGTTTTAATCGTTAAAATTCTAAATACACTCGTTAACAATGAAAAGGAACCGTATTCATACCTTAAGCATGAAGCCCACGTTATCACTCTTCTCCTTGGTTGATTTTTAGCTCAAAGAAGACAATGCAGCGTACAACACTTTTCTCTTCATGGGCTTGAAATTCGGGGCTCGAGATTTTGGTCAAAATTGGTTTTTCTTCTCTCCAAGGTTCTTCTCTCTCTCTTTCCAGAATTTTCTGGGTATTCTTGGTCTGAAAAATGAGGAAAGGGCTGAAATTAGACTTAAATAGGCATGGGTCATGGGCCTAACTTGATTGGGCCCCGGTTTGGCCTAGCCTTGACCTTTCCGCCTTAAAACGTCCATATCTCCTTATCCCGATGTCACCTGTGGGCCCACGACCTATGGTTGGAAAGATAATTCAATTATCTACAACTTCTATCTTTTGGGTTTTTCCAAATTTCAAACTTATAATACCCTTTCTGCCCCTCGAAGTCAGATCACCCGAAAACATTACTTAAAAATATTTGTTTGGAGGACTTCCACTTTGATTTGGCTCAAGGGTCCTTCTTGAGTTATGTTTAAATTCACATATGTGATTCATATAAATTGTCGCATGTCCCAAAAAAAAAAATCTCGGTGTGTGGACCCCACCTCGGCTTGCGAATAATCGAATACAAAAATACGAAATATAATGTTGTCAACGTGGAGTTTAAATTATGAAGCAACAACATGATTGTCAATTTTGGACTCCAATTTTTCTTGGTTATGGCCGAATGGCCTCTCGTTCTTTCTCCATGTTTTAACTTGAATTTCTCTAAGCTTCTAAATGTTGGAAGATGATTAATTAGTCATCCTTATACACATATATATTTCACCCATGTGGCCTATGCACCACACCACACACATATGGCCACATATGGCCATTTTCATGAATTATCAAGTTTCCAAAATTTCACTTCTAGCCCCAAATTCTCATGAAATGCTTAACTTTTCCCACAATTCACTTTTAATCCCAAATTTTTCTTATTTCCAAATTTACCCTTAACACTCTTACACAATGAAAAGATGAATATGCAACTTGTGCATTAACACAAAATCAACAAAACCGGAAATTAAAAGTCTTGTCCATAACTTGTCGCAACCAACTTAAAATATTCCAACGTACAAAGTACGGGGTATAACATTATGTTACTTATGTTATTGTCACGACCCATTTCAGCCTAGGTCATGCGTGCACCTACCTTTCCCACGTCGGTAGACGAACCCTTAACTCAACATTCACAATAATTGAAAATAGCGGAAGAAAGTAAAATAACGTAAGTCTCACAATATAATATAATGATAACGAGTGCTGAAATAAATGAAATCCACCCAGTATCTGGTCTGGTCATATAAGAGCATCTAAATTCGAATACTAAAGGTCTGAATAATAATACATAAGTATCTCAAATCATGACTTTAATGGAAAACAAGACATAAAAAGAAAAAGTCTAGGCAAGCCACTCCCCGGGGAAAAAAAAGTGGAAAAGAGAATCAAATGGTAAAAAGTAATCCAGAACTGCATTATGAAAATCAACAAAAGGGGGAAAAAAACAACAAGTTTTTAGCTATCCCAAA
>NW_026726841.1:0-36970 GCF_029784015.1 Lycium ferocissimum
GAGAGAAGGACTTTTGGTGCATATAGTGGATCTTGGTAGAAGGTATTGTAGTTGTAGGTTTTGGCAACTAAAGGGCATTCCATGTGCTCGTACCAGCAAACCGCAATAAGTCGAGAAGCGTAATGACCCCTTTGACTCATTGCATAGGCGCTACAATAAGAGACTTACGTGAGAACATATGCCACTATTTTAGAACCATTAACTAATATGGAAATGTGGCCTATCTCCATTAATCCAACTGTTGCACTACCAGAGTATAAGACAATGCCAGGAAGGCCAGCAAAAGTGAGAAGGAAAGAGGCACATGAGATCAGAAAATCTGGAAAATTGCCTAGAAATGGGATGGCAATGACACGTAGTAACTTCCATACAAGAGGAAACAACAAGAGAGGATGCCCAATAGGTAAAGGAGTTGAGTCATCAACAATGGAAAGTTCAAACACAGTATTTAAACAATGCACCATCAAGTTCAAGGCTAAGGGGAAGACCAAAGGTAACTTTCTCGATTTAGAATTTATTCAACTTAATTGATCATTTCGATTCGGTGCGAGATCTTACGCACCTACTACTTCTAAGGGAGGAGGAAGAGGAAATGGTAGCACTGCCCCATATAAAAGGCCAAGAGTGATGGGAATGGGTGTTTTCCAGGCTGAAAGTGGCTTCAAAACTGTTAATGTGAGTATTCTCCCTCCATTTCAATGTCAATCTCAATGTCATTGCCTCAAATCAATTGAATCTCAAACTAAAGTATTGTCATTTTTTTGTGTACAGCCTAGCATGTCAAGTAGCAAAGGTAAAATAAAGGTGACTAGATCAGCTGATATAATCGGTGACATTGGTTACAAGCCTAGTGCCAAGAGTAAGCTCAAATGGAAAACCGAGGCAATCACAACTCGTCACACCCCGATCTCACTAGGGTGTGATGGGCACCCGACCTCGCAACCGTGAGCCGAGCGAACCCACCGACTCTTTCTACGTACTAATTTTTTTTTTTTGAAATCTCTGCATCAAGTATACATAACAAAACTGCTGCTTTAGAATCAAATAAAATATGTGACTGTACAAAACTTGCATTATAGTACAGACTGACTCCAAAACCCACGACTCTGTCTGCAAAGTCTCTAACGCGATCGAAATCCCGGCACGTGTGCTACGACTCGGCTACACTCCGTGCCAAATGGAGCTCGCCAACTTCCTGGAACATCTTCTATATTAACTTCGATCCGTCCGAGTGTACCGCGCGGCACGAACGCAACCCCCCGAAGAAGAGGGGTCACATACGAGCAATGTACCGAGTATGTAAGACATGAACAAGAACAACATAGTAAGAGCCGTACCGTACATGGAACATATCACGATATATCATGAAACCGTAACACGTGAACATATCACGTGTAAAAGTAATAACCGGTATAGAAACATAGACAAGTATCATAGGATAAAGGAGTAACCGTACATGTGAGTGCCACTCGGGCGGAGGCCATGCATGCCTAGCCTTTTCTTTTCTTTTTTCCCCGAACACGGTGTTTTTATTCTTGTACATAGAAAACAGATACTTTTCGGAAAACGGTACTTTTTACTTCACGATTCTACGTACGCCGAATTCATCGGCTCTCCCACCCCCCCCCCCCCCTCCCCAACAACAATACAGTCCCAAATATATCATATTATATATATATATATCACATAAACGGACGCCGCGTACGGCTCTCCCATATCCCGCGTCCGGCATCCCGCGTCCGGATGATAAGCCGAGCCCCGAATCGGTGGACACGGTTCCCCTCCCCATTCCCCACATATACAATGCACACATATACATTCATCAATATCAAGTATTATATACATTATCATATAAACAGCATGCATGGGAGCCCAAGGAAGGTCATATGTCTATCGGAGTGACGTAAGGTCGGTAACCTCCGATTGTGTTATGGAATAACCATGGGCGCTTTGTCTCACCTTGAAGGAACAATTAATAAGGCGAGACTATCAATGGAGAGTAACTTCATGAGAAATCATAGGACAGGATCATAAGGCATCATTTCGTTTACTTTAAAACCTTTGAAAACAGTCGTTATTCAAAATGGCTTAAATGTGATTTATATCGCCATATTCGTAGTAAGAACATATCCTTGGCATTCTCATCATAGACTTCTTCTCACCTCTGGCATCATCATTATCATCATAGAACCATAATCGTCGTTTTGGTCAGTAAGACTTTTAATATTGTAAAACTTGGTTTTGGAGAGAAATAAACATTTTAGAAAACATTTGTAAACTTTTAGTAAGGAAAATCATGCCTTGGGGTCAATGGTTTAGTTAAAAAAACTATTGTTTGAGTCGAAATGGTAACCAAGAATTTCCATTGATTATAGTACGGAAATAAGCCTAATGGAACAATAGGAGGGAGTTCGGAATAGTGGGCCCACCTCGGATCAAATGAGGTGGTGTACACAATTTACGTATAATGCGATTCACGACATTACTTATGAGAGTCTTGGGGTGATCGGGTGTTATTCATGCAAGTTCTAGTGTGTTTAGACGTTTCTTTAAACTATTCATGAACATTTACTTCAATTCTCTTTTGAATGAATAGTGACCGGATTTCAATCTCGGATTTCTAGGATTAAATTAGTCCCCGAGACACGCATTCAAGCCTAATACATCTAAGACATGCCAAAGAAGGAAAGTGAAGTCTTACATACCTTTTTCCGCTTCTTACGCTCCTCCAAATCCACGTTCCAAATTCATCAAAATCTACAATTGGTCACATTTACCAAATGTTAACTTAAGCATCTAAAAGTGAATCTTCGAAATAACACTTGTCTTGTCAAAATTTAAAGCATTTCCCCGTAAATGCGCCATCCCCGAGATTCTAACTCGGCCCAATTCAACAACAACAACAACCCGAGAATGGAACTCGGCCACAATATCAACAATAATGCCAACAATCTTACTAACAACATTCCATTCATATTCAATTCATATGACTTTCAAAACGATTCAATCAACATACTACTTCGCCCAACACCTTCCAAATCAATAAGAATAATAACAATACATTTCTTTCTTCCCAACTCATAAACAACAACCAAATATTACATAAAATTGGTCTAACATGGCAGCCCCAAACCAGCCCATACACGGCCAACCTCCAAACATACAATTTCATGAGTTTCATTCATTTTCTACGCATTACAACAACACACAAACATGTTGAACATAATTAATTCCTTACTCCAACATAACACACACACACTACACCTACACGGCTGCCCTTCCACCTTTGTATTTCCATGAAGTTCATTTATGTTTACCTACTATAACATGCACAAACCATTCACAACAACATCAACCAACACTAAATAAAATTAGTTCTACACTTCTATACCTTACTACATATTTTCGGCCACACCCATGCATACACAACATCATGAATTTCATCCATTTCAACACACCACAACCTATTCAAACGTCCATAACACACATAACATAAGAGAATAAGAATTGAACATCATCTTCTTCACCTTACCTCTTCCTCGGCTAGGACATGAATCATGCAAACGGATGCCTTGCTTGCTCCAACAACCACTCCATATGATAGAGGGCCTTCCATTTAGTCACAAACTAGAAGAAAAATAATTTTTTTCCATGAGCAAAAGAGGGCACCACTCTCTCGGCCAGCCCTTGGCCGAGAGACTCTCTCTCTCTTTTCCTTCCTTCTTTCTTTTTCTCCCTCTTTCTTGAACTTTCTAATTATGGCAAATGAATTGCCTTTCATAATTTACACACACACATATATATATATATGCATGTGGCCGGCCATGTGCCACTTTTTTTTGTCCAAATTTTTCTCAATTTTTCTAGACTTTTCTTTAATTCTCTAAAGATGAATAAATCTTGCATAGCAATCTTTGTATATATATATATATATATATATATATATATATATATATATAACTCCCACAAGTATATAATGTACACATGTGCCATCCCATGGCACAAAAATATTGGTCATATTATAAGTGGGGCCCACGGCCACCTAGGCCTTTTGGCCATTTCATGAAAATTCCTTTTTCCAACTTTTAGCCTCCACTTTCTCCTTACCCCAAATTTACCCTTAATGTTCCCTACCAATAAAAATGAATACGCAACCCATGCATTCTAAAAATTACAACCTCGTCCTTAACTTCCCGCCATTAACTCGGAATATTCGAATGTACAAAAATGCGAGGTGTAACATCCTTCCCCCCTTTAGAACATTCGTCCTCGAATGTTCAATTAGTCGTCCGGAGTCTCATAAGTACCTCGGGGAGCTCCCTTTTTAAAGCTATTTCTATCCTTCATATTAGCTCTTAAGCTATCCAATACCGTTCTCTTTGTCATCCTCTTTCTCTTCATATACGTCCATTTTCTGGCGTCGCACTGCTCAAAGTTTGTACGAACATTATCCAGACTTCTATCCACTCATTATCGGTTTCCCGATCTTACTGACTTATTTCCATGAAGGAGGTTTCATCTGTAATTTAAGCATCCATATCAAACATATTACCGTATCGACTGTCTTTATCTTATCCTTATATTTCTCTCACCTGCTTCCCCCCTTTTGGGGCGCACTTATACCATTATCCGTTTATACTTCGTCTCTTATCCTCATTCCCAATCTCAATCTATAGTAGAATAATAATAGCTTACTTTGCCACACTTGTACCATTTACTCTTGTTATCACTCGAACTTCGGTACCCTTACTCGATTAATGCCTTTTTGTACCTTAACTTCGGTTCTTTGGGATTCACATGTCCACCAATACAATCATATTTCGGAATATCCTACACCTTCATGTGTGCATATATATAATTACTATTAACTAGCCCACAAAATACATCCAAACGCCGTTCAAGCCTATCCTAATTCTAGGGCTATGATGTGCTTCCTCGTCTTTCGCCGAGCAAATTCCGTCTTGTCCTACGCGTCTTCTCATGATCTCCAATTATTCCATACACTCTAGTTTCCCTTAGGTTGCTCTAACTCCTCGTTGTCCGATGTTCGAATATGTAGAATTTCTTATAAACTTCCCAGGGGGGTCACCCATCCTAGAATTGCTCCCACCTGGGCACGCTTAACCCAAAAACTTCACTGGAATTCGGTGCCTTAATGTCGATATTTTCACGTCCGCTTTTTCACATGGCCTTTACTACTCGATCTGAAGCCAACCAAAGCTTTACAACCTCCGAGACATTCTCGTAATACGTCCTTTCTTTTACAATGACCAGTTTGCCCTTTTTAACTCCTGATGTTCACCTTCCGCCTGCATGTATGGCTATTTCCTGTCTGGCGCCCAGCTCCACGTAACAGAACAAATATATTCACCCAGTCTCACCTCTTTTGCCTTCCATATCATTTCTCGCCTTTTTCCGCCGATACTGGGCGCCTACGGGAATCAACGATTAATATGAGGAATCTTACTTCCTATGACTTGGCTCTATCGCACGATCTAATGACGTAAAAGAAGGTCAACAATTCCTAAATGCCCCGCGGCCTCCCGTTTATAAATGTGGCCGGCTTCACACCCATAAACAGGACTCTACCGGACACGACTTTGCGACAACCCTTGGACCGACCCGCTCGATACCACTTTGTCACACCCCGATCTCACTAGGGGTGTGATGGGCACCGACCCGTAACCGGAGCCGAGCGAACCCTCCGACTCTTTCTACGTACTAATTTTTTTTTTTTTGAAATCAAACGTAATATACATCAAGTATACATAATCCTCTTTGTTGTCTTTAGAATCAAATAAAATATGTGAGCTATACAAAACTTGCATTATAATAAAAACCGACTCCAAAACCCACGACTTTCTAGACCCACGTCTCCGCAAAGTCTCTAACCGTAATCGGAACCCCCGGCACGTGTGCTCGACTCGGCTACACTCCGGCCAAATGGAGCTCGCCAACTTCGCCGGAACATCTTCTATATTAACTTCGATCCGTCCGGAGTGTACCGCGCGGCATGAAACGCAGCCCCCGAAGAAGAGGGGTCGGCACGAGCAATGTACCGAGTATGTAAGACATGAATAATAACAACATAGTAACAGTAGTCATGTAAAGAGAGTATATTCGTACATATGGAACATATCACGTATGAATCACATGGAACATATCACGTGTATCGAGAGTAATAACGGTATAGAAACATAGACCGTATCATAGGATGAAGGAGTAACTCCGTACATGTGAGTGCCGCTCATATATATATATAGCCTTTTCTTTTTCTTTTTCCGAACACGGTGTTTTTTATTCTTGTACATAGAAAACAAATACTTTTCGGAAAACGGTACTTTTTACTCATCCATTACGGTACGCCGAATTCCCCCCCCTCCCCCCCCCCCCCCCTCCCCCGACGGTGTCCCAAATATATCATATTATATATATATATATATATCACATAAACGAGACGCGCGCGTACGCTCTCTCATATCCGCGTCGGGCATCCCGCGTCCGGGATGATAAGCCAGTGAATCAGGTGGACACAGTTGCCCTCCCCATTCCCCACATATACAATGCACACATATACATTCATCAATATCAAGTATTATATACATTATCATATAAATGAAGTATGCATGGGAGCCCAAGGAAGGTCATATGTCTATCGGAGTGACGTAAGGTCGGTAACCTCCGATTGTGTTATGGAATAACCATGGGCGCTTTGTCTCACCTTGAAGGAACAATTAATAAGGCGAGACTATCAATGTATCATGAGAAATCACGAGAATAGATCATAAGGCATCATTTCGTTTATTTATATAAACCTTTGAAAATCGTTATTCAAAATGGCTTAAAAATATATCGCCATATCATAAGAACATATCCTTGGCATTCTCATCATCTCTAGCATCATCATTATCATCATAGAACCATAATCGTCGTTTTGGTCTTTAAGACTTTTAATATTGTAAAACTTGGTTTTTGGAGAGAAATAAACATTTTGGAAAACACTTGTAAACTTTTAGTAAGGAAATCATGCATTGGGGTCAAGGGTTTAGCGAAAACAACTATTGTTTGGTAGTCGGGATGGTAACCAAGAATTTCCATTGATTATAGTACGGAAATAAGCCTAATGGAACAATAGGAGGGAGTTCGGGAATAGTGGGCCCACCTCGGATCAAATGAGGTGGTGTACATGCAATTTACGTATAATGCGATTCACGACATTACTTATGAGAGTCTTAGGGTGATCGGGTGTTATTCATGCAAGTTCTAGGTGTTTAGACGTTTCTTTAAACTATTCATGAACATTTACTTCAATTCTACCGAATGAATAGTGACCGATTTCAATCTCGGATTTCTAGGATTAAATTAGTCCCCGAGACACGCATTCAAGCCTAATACATCTAAGACATGCCAAAGAAGGAAAGTGAAGTCTTACATACCTTTTCCGCTTCTTACGCTCCTCCAAATCCACGTTCCAAATTCATCAAAATCTACAAATTGGTCACATTTACCAAATGTTAACTTAAGCATCTAAAAGTGAATTCTCGAAATAACACTTGTCTGTCTCAAAATTTCGGCAGCATTCCCCGTAAATGCGCCATCCCCGAGATTCTAACTCGGCCCAATTCAACAACAACAACAACCCGAGAATGGAACTCGGCCACAATATCAACAATAATGCCAACAATCTTACTAACAACATTCCATTCATATTCAATTCATATGACTTTCAAAACGATTCAATCAACATACTACTCCGCCCAACACCTTCCAAATCAATAAGAATAATAACAATACATTTCTTTCTTCCCAACTCATAAACAACAACCAAATATTACATAAAATTGGTCTAACATGGCAGCCCCAAACCAGCCCATACACGGCCAACCTCCAAACATACAATTTCATGAGTTTCATTCATTTTCTACGCATTACAACAACACACAAACATGTTGAACATAATTAATTCCTTACTCCAACATAACACACACACACTACACCTACACGGCTGCCCTTCCACCTTTGTATTTCCATGAAGTTCATTTATGTTTACCTACTATAACATGCACAAACCATTCACAACAACATCAACCAACACTAAATAAAATTAGTTCTACACTTCTATACCTTACTACATATTTTCGGCCACACCCATGCATACACAACATCATGAATTTCATCCATTTCAACACACCACAACCTATTCAAACGTCCATACACACACATAACATAAGAGAATAAGAATTGAACATCATCTTCTTCACCTTACTCTCTTCCTCGGCTAGGACATGAATCATGCAAACGGATGCCTTGCTTGCTCCAACAACCACTCCATATGATAGAGGACCTTCCATTTAGTCACAAACTAGAAGAAAAATAATTTTTCCATGAGCAAAGAGGGGCACCACTCTCTCGGCCAGCCCTTGGCCGAGAGACTCTCTCTCTCTTTTCCTTCCTTCTTTCTTTTTCTCCCTCTTTCTTGAACTTTCTAATTATGGCAAAATGAATTGCCTTTCATAATT
Source organism: Lycium ferocissimum (assembly GCF_029784015.1). Classification (NCBI taxonomy): domain Eukaryota; kingdom Viridiplantae; phylum Streptophyta; class Magnoliopsida; order Solanales; family Solanaceae; genus Lycium; species Lycium ferocissimum. The sequence continues at coordinate 8,520 of NW_026726841.1, forward strand.
TACACACACACACACATATATATATATATGCATGTGGCCGGCCATGTGCCACTTTCTTTTTCCAAATTTTTCTCAATTTTTCTAGACTTTTCTTTAATTCTCTAAAGATGAATAAATCTTACATAGCAATCTTTGTATATATATATATATATATATATATAACTCCCACAAGTATATAATGCACACATGTGCCATCTCATGGCACAAAAATATTGGTCATATTATAAGTGGGGCCCACGGCCACCTAGGCCTTTTGGCCATTTCATGAAAATTCCTTTTTCCAACTTTTAGCCTCCACTTTCTCCTTACCCCATATTTACCCTTAATGTTCCCTACCATTAAAAATGAATACGCAACCCATGCATTCTAAAAATTACAACCTCGTCCTTAACTTCCCGCCATTAACTCGGAATATTCGAATGTACAAAAATGCGAGGTGTAACACAACCAGTGTTTTAAAAGGCAGTTTCAAGACTCGCCTCGAGGCTCGTCCCGGGCCGGGGCACTGGCAAAACATCCCAGGGCTCGCGTGCGGGGCTTAGTTCCTGTGAGGCTTACGCCTTAAGCGCTCGACTGTTCGCCCTAAACACGTCTAACGCCCAACGCTCGGGGCTCGCCTACATAACCGAATTGTACATTTTACTTGTCATTGATCTTTTATTGTACGTATCAAAATTATCATATTTTATGAAAGTAATTTTATTTTTATTCATGAAAGAGTTAAGTTTTAATTATAATACTGATAAAATTTCGTAATTTGAAAGTAATTTTATTTTTATTCATGAAGGAGTTAAGTTTTAATTATAATATTGATAAAGTTTATTGATTATTTGCTTATAGGGAGATAAAATGAAAAGTATGATAGTAATATTGTTTTGAGAAATTGCAATTTTTCATTGTTTGAAAGTTAAGATGTTAAAGTTGATTTGCATTTCATAATAGCTTTTATTTCATTATATCGTTTATACTCGTAAAATTATTTTATATATAATTACAAGTTGTAAGTGGCGTATATATATATATGTTTGAAAGTTAAGATGTTAGAGTTGATTTGCATTTCATAATAGCTTTTATTTCATTGTATTGTTTATACTCGTAAAATTATTTTATATATATAATTACAAGTTGTAAGTGGCGTATAATGGATTGCTTTGATATATATATATATATATATATATATATATATATATATATATATATATATATATATATATATATATATATATTTATTTACGATTTTTTTAAATGTAATTTTACCTATTTAAAAATATTTATTGTAATTATATTATTTTATGAAATACTAAAAATTAAATACCCATGGGGTTTACGCCCGGTGCCTCGGGGCTTACGCCTCGCCGAGGCATATGTAAAACGCCCCGCCTTTTAAAACACTGATCACAGCAAGGAACCTGTAAGAAATCCAACAAAGGATGAGGAAAAAGCCATGCAGTTCCCAGTCCAAGGAGTTTTGAAGTTATTGACTTTTGTAGTTTATGGTGGTTATGTGTGTACTTAAAGACAATTACATTTGATGCTAGTAGGATGTTGTGTGGTTTATTGACAAACTTGACATTTAATTGTTCTGTATTAAGTTAATGGGCAGAGTAGACCAACTTGACATTTGGTATTTTGGGTTGTTATGAAATATTCTGCAATATATTGCAGCTTTTGTTAGTGTATTGCTGCCTTTGCTTATGCACTGTTTTTCCCAGAATTGTCACTTGTGCACTATCTTTGCAGAATTGGTATGACCATGTTTGTGCAAGAGATGTATTGCTCCCTCCCTTATTTATGCACTGTTTTTCCAGAAATGGTATGACATTAGGGACTTGTGGTGACACAACCATTTGGTTCAATAATAAGCACTTGACACAACCATAAAATCAAATAGGTTCTTCATTCAAACATAAAACCAAATAGGTCCATACAATACATAGGGGATATACAAAATTTGCCATACATAAGGCAACAAAACATACCCAACATAGCCGACACACTACCACATTTATGCTACTATGGCAATTTGATTAGTTCAATGTTTGAATTGCCAATATGGAATAGGCTGCTTATGAACACAACAACACAAACCACAAAACACAAAATGACATTCCTATTGAACCTACACCCTTTGTTCTTCCTTATGTCTTCTTTTGGTCCATCAAGCTCAAGCAAATTCATGTCCACACTAACCGAATTGTTGTCGATAATTTTGACCTCATCCAATTCCATCTTGAGACCGTTATATTGCACTAATTCCTTCTCCAAATCTCTGATTTTGTTAACCAATATTGGGAGGATAACTTTTGATCTTGGATCAACTTCATCTTTGTCTCTCCACCGAAAAAACTTGCATTTTTTAGGCTATAAATTATCAAAACAAGGCATAAATGAAGAAATTTAATTTGAGAAATAAAACACCATAGTAGGGGCAAGACCATACACCATAATAGGGGCAAGACCAATATCTTCTTCCAGGGTTACTTTTTGACCAAGAAGTATGCATTTGCAACAAATTTCCATGTTTGCATTGCACTACGGCTTTGAGCATTGGATCAGCCTCGTCCATACACAATCGACTCAAGTCAATTTTTTCCATTACAAACCCTAACAAGTGATAAACGAACATATATGAGCAAGAATTGGGGAAGAAATTTGAAACCCTAAATTTGATATGAACAAAATTATACTAATAAACACTAAATTAAACTAACCACTTTCCACTACAAGTAATTACGTCACAAATGGGGGAGATTGCGTCCTTAAAAATGGTTGAAACGAATTTGTGGGAGCTTTTAAGTTTTTTGGCCAAATATGGTGATGGGTCGGGTAAGAATAAATAAAGGGAGGAAGAAGAAGTTACCGTTGGGATTTAATTTTTTGCCCATGTGGACTGCCATGTGGCTATTTAATACACGTTGGCGTCGAAGTTTTTGAGTTGCAACGCGCCTCACTGCGGTGTAGTCACGCACTTGTCCAGCTCAGTATTTAGGGGGGTAAATAGTATATTTAAAAAATGTCCAAGGGGTGATAGGACCCCTGCAAAGGTTGAGTGTGCAATTGAAATTTCGGCCAAACGTTAAGGGGTCATTTGGCTATTTTCTCTAAATATTATGATAATTGTTACTTCACAGTAGTGATTGAAAAGATTTGACTAATGCTCAGGCATATTTACTGTATTCGTTCGGTGCATATTTAGAGCAGTTCGTCATATAACTCGAATGTGTTGTGAACTGCTATGGTGAAATGTCTTCGTAGTCAGAACGGCATGAACTAAAGCGTTACAGTACACAACCGCTCTATGGCACTATGGCAAGCTTGAGGTTTGGATCATAATGGGATAATTAGGTACACTCTTTAGACACTGGAATATCGACGGACTTCAGAAGCAATAATAGACAAGTACAGGGTAGCTGAACAGCACTCTGCTAGGACCTCTTGATGGCAAGAAGTGTGTAGGTGTTTTGGAAAGTGTCTGATGGAGTCAAGGACGCTTTGATTTCATAGTTGGAAGTCTATGTATACAATAAAGAGCACAGGCCTGGGATTTGGTACTTTCTTTGATTTTGCCAAGGACTGGTGAACCATGGGAAGAGAATCGACTTCAATGTAAGGCATCCACATGATTCCAACGCCTAAACCAATCTACTAAAGCTGACATGGTAAAGTACACCAAAAGAAATGGGCATTTATCTCAACTCCAGTCTGACTTCATAAGATTGATACTCCATTCTAAATGGCTAGTGACTAGAATAAGATAACACTAACAAAGTGACGAGTACAGAGTACTAAACACATTGACGAGAATAAATAGCACTAATTACGGCTTTAGATACAATTTTGTTTGGGGTGGACACCTTGCTGCTCATTTCCCGCACAAACTGTAGGTGAGTGATTCTGCAAGCTTTAAAAAACACTCCAAACCCCTAGTGCCCCCAGGAAAACCTCCTTGTTTACAGGTCCGAACCAAAATGAAAAAGAAAAAAATGCAAAATAATGTAAGAGTCAAATTTGTTGAGAGGAGGGCACAACAGTCTAGGGGGCAAGACAAGTTCAGAAATCAACAAAGGTAAAGGAAGCTCTTAAATCTTGGAATTTGTCAAACACTCTCTTCTTCATGCTCTGTATCAAGGATACAAGAGCACAAGTCAGCTGCAGAAAAAGCTGAATTTCTTTCCAGGGGCCATTGTATGCCAGTAGCATTTCTCCAATTGGCCTTTAGACATGACACTGCACATTGAAAATTTTCTTCTAGTCAATCCAATGGTGAAAAAAAGGTGGGATGGTGGGATAGTTGAAACAGAAAAACGTGAAATATAAATGCAGAAAGGACAGTGCCAAGCTGTAAAGACATTGCTCCTAAAAGCAGGAAATAAAAGACAAATGTGACGTACAAGCACAAAAGAGGAATCGTCAAGCTTAAATAAGTTGGCCCAAAACTGCAGTAAAGAGAGCGCAACTACCAAATCAGATGAATGGAGCCAGTTTAATCATATCAGTTAATTTTACCGCTATAGGAGGTTTTAACACGAATGTTCAAAAGTGCAAGATATATTCCGTACCTCTGAAACATCATGCCGTGTTCCTCATTCTATATAGAACTTCTTTCTGAATGATGGAAGTGACTTTCCAGAAGATTGTCTAAGCTCACAGTCAAACTCAACTTCCAACAGCCGATGGTTTTCTTTAGAGCGATCCATTGAAAAATTAATTTTCATATTATCTCCTTGGCTAACATGTATGGATGGATGTAACAAGAACACCTGCAAATCCAAGAACAGGCAAAGTAAAACCTTTGAAAACAACGAATATTGGAAGCAATAAAGTAAATTAAGCTTTAGACAAGCTCTGAGAACTTGGCCAAGTTAATACAAACATTTAGATAGAATAGGAGTGGATACAGAGATTCATATAGCCAACCCAAACTAATGTATGTATGTAACTTGTGTGCAATAAATCTGATGAGATTTTTTAAGAAGGATACTGACAAATTGTGGATTCATCATTCTAAGTTACAAACAGGATAGACAATTTAACTTCAAACAAAAGATGGAAGTAACGGGTAACAACTTTCATTTTATAACAAGCCAGAATGAGGATGGGGAATCACACACCAGTCATATTTTTCATATGCATCGATATCCTAAGAGCAATCATAATCATCAAACGTGACAAAGCAAGTACAATAATTTTCTTTTTTATTACGTATGGTACATTATACGAGTGAAATAGCCCCAGTAATATGTCAATGGAGGAAAAGAACTCTATTGTTTAGATCTTAGTATGATACTGAATGTCCATTCAACTAAGCCATTCCAGTTGCAAGACAAAGATCATAGTAGGGTACACTAACCTGCTGCCCCCAGTGTGTCCCAAGGTCTTCACTTGGAGCTGTTGTCAACTCAATCTCATGTTTAGCTGGATTCTCCTTGCGTCCCTGAGGTGACAAAATCAAAGTGAGTTTAAAATAATATTAATTTGCACTCACTACAATGAAAGGCACAGTAAGGACAACTTACTCGAAAGTGGACATCAAACCATCCACCAAACCCACAGAATCGTGTATTTTCTGCAGTAATGAATGATGAGACGTTTGCCTGAAGACTGAGTATGTCATTCACACTTGTTGTTAAACAATCAATCTCCTTTATGACAGCAGGTTTTCCAATTAGTTGATTTGGATGAAGGTTGTTCCACAATGATGTCTACATAAAACGTTAGTATGGTCTTTTAGATGTTCAAGGAGCCAAGAAAATGAGAAATCCATCAATGAAAATAGTAAGACTGAGAAGTGCAGTGACTTCTTATGGTACATAAAATAGCAAGAAAGAAGAGTATTAAAGCCATTTTTGACAGAAATTGTTGACTTCTTCCATGTGAGTGACCTCCCTTTTTTAGTTTGGCGTTCACATCAAAAGAAAATGTCTCTCAAGTCACCTCCATTCGCCTCATGTCCCTAACTGAATTTCCATGTGTGATTATACTCATCCAACAGACTATCACACACAATGTAACAGAGGGTGTATTTTTATTTTCAACCATAAGAAGCTATTTTTATATAGACAAGTTCAGTATGAAAAAAGATATTTGACAAAAACTAATGTATCAATCAATCTGATTTTTTTAAGGTTTCTAGTCATTACTGCACAGTTTCACTTATCAAAGCTGTCGAACAAACCTCAAGAACGCGGAAAACAAATGCATTATCTACAATCATAAATTCATAAACACAATAAAACAAGCAGGCCAGCACAATGGCAGCTTATACATTGATGAATTTGATTTTTTTTTTTCAATGGAAGAGGAATACTTGCTAAAAGCTCAGTATTATGCAGAAGTAAAATAAGTGCCACTAGAAAGATGATATAAACCATAATTAAGAAATGATTATAATGAACCAAACAGTTTGCATAAACGAAAAGGAAATAACACCAACATGTAGATAGTATTTTTTCTGCTCGTCTGTGAAAGGCTTAGTCAGACTGCCCATATCCACACCATAAAACGTTTTAGTTTCATTGACAAAATGGGACCAATCAACCATGGCTCTATCATAATCAATCTTCTTTTGATCCACTAACCCAGAGCGGATTGGTGCAACCCAGATTCGAGCATGGCTTGGGTACCTGGAAAAGCAGAGAGCTTCTTGAAACAAAAGACAGACATGCAGAAACAATTTGTGACTAAATATGTACTACTAAAACACCACTAGCAGATATCTCAAATCGATATGATTAATATTTTTTGAAGAAGGATGATTAATATTTTTATAATTCTAAAAAGAAAAATTTCCATGCAGGGAGTCAATGCACGAGCATTTCTTCTTTTTTCTTTTCTTTTTGAAGGATTACAACGTTCATGCTTCTAAAAAGTAAGGGGGTGGGGTTTTGGGAAGAAACTTGAGTAAGTCGAAAGGATCTTGTATGGGAATCACGTTTTTTTCTCCAACAGTGAAGGTTGCTCTGGGGGGAGGAGGGGGTGTCCTCCTTCACTCATTCCAGTCAAGCTTCTTCATTATAGTGCGCTCTCATATGCAATGTCCCAATAAGTTTCTAAGCTTATTCGCAATGCTAGAACATGATCATACCTCATGCATCACCAAATGATTAGAGTAATTGATGGTTCGTCTTCCTTTAAAGAGCATTAACTTTCTTCAATACAAAATACTCTATTGCAGTTTATGAGGTTCAATTCCACTATACCTGAAAGAGGAGTCAGTTTAATTTATATATGCTCCCTCTGTTTTATTTTATATGAATTATCACTGTTTGGGGAGTTGAGCCATTTTCGATGACCACAATTTTATTATTAATACTTTAAATAATAAAAAGTGTTACTTATAGTACTTTTATATTGTTTCTAAATATGTATATTTTATTTTTGAAAAATAAAAAATAAAAAATTGTTGTCCCAGCTAAGAATGAAACTTAAGTGATTTGATCCTTGAACTCTCCACTTCATTCTTTTCGAAACGACTCCTTGGGGGTAGATAAAATGCATTACATTGAAGGTTGAAGTACTTTTGTGAAGTTAATTTCATGGCAAAAAAGATCAGACTTTAGTTTACACCTTATTAATAGTTAGACGAATTGAAATATGAAAGAAGTATAAAGAGATATTATCGGTGATAAATATTGGTTATGTTTACGGGCAGTGACTCTTACATAACTCCATTTGAGCTCAACCAGCGATCCCGGGCACAGATAACTGAGTCAAACATTGATTCACGTAGAAGGAAGTATCCCATCCACTCTGAAATGATTACATCAACTGCACAGGACCGATTTATTCAATTAGAATGACAAGATAGTGCTATTGTACTATTGTAGAGACGTCAATGAATTCTACTATAAAGTTTTGGCCTTTTCTCCATAGGAATAATAAGAAATTTAAGGACTTACCCTTCTCAGGCAGAGTAATATCTTCCATTGACCCTTCAATCACTTCAACAACATGCTCAAGTCCATTTGTTTTAACAAGTTCACGAGCATGTTCTGCCATCTTGGTGGCTTCAACTGCATAGACTTTCCTTGCACCTGCTTGTGCTGACCATATTGCCAATATACCGCTCCCTGTCCCTACATCCAAAACAGCCTAAACCAATTTCCATCTAAATTAATTCCAATCTACAACTGAAGATCTTAGCAAAAATATAGTAACACAAATCCAGTTCAGGGCAACCATCCAATCAAGAATAAAAACAAACGAAATTGTATGTGAAACTTATCACGTGCAAGAGTTTGTCTAATCTCGATAGCAAATAGAGAAGTAAAGCGTTTTCCTCTGAGTACTCAATCAAGTTAGTACCTCATCCATGGCTTGAGATGGGCATACATATAAAAAGAAAAAGCAATCATCTACTTTCTGAAGTTTATATGCATATAAAAATCGTCCCAAAACGCTTTTCCAACAAGTATTATTAAGCGTATGGAGAAGGAACAAATTCTTCTGTTACTTGATACAAAAAGGCTTGGTCAAGTATCCCTATGAACAGAACATTTGAACATTCAAATTACAACCTTTTTTTTTTTTTTTTTTTTTTGATGACATGGGAACCCACAGCCGCTACCCTTTGGGTGCGCACAGGGTAAACCCAGCTCCTATGCAATAGCTCGCAAACCACACAGGAGAGGTAACCCGCACTAGGCAAGCCCCGTGCTACGAGCTCGACCCAGAAGGCAAATCCCCTGCTGTCGTAGGCAGAGGGTTTCGAACCTGAGACCTCCATTATGAAAGCCCCATGCTCAACCAACTGAGCCACCCTTTAGGGTAAATTACAACCTATTTTTATTAGGAGATTTTCTCATTTTATCTTAAATTTTATGCAGAAGGCAAGCTTCCTTAATCAACCAGCAGAATTAGAGGAGATACATGATCAAAGAAGTTTGAATGAAGAACTATATGCAATATCTTCCCTAGCTGTGGAGTTTGAGGAGATAGCAAGGCACGAGGAGGTAGCCGGGAGAAAAGATCCAAGGCTCTTTGGTCGAAACGAGGGGACAGAAATACCAAGTTCTTTCATAGAACTGCAAACTCTCATAGAAGGTATAACAACGTTGTAAGCTGATAGTTGGAGAGAATAGTGTGGACAACCCTACAGAGATCAAAAGGGAAATTGACACCTTTTACCAAAAGTTGTATGCTGAAATAGAGGGTTGGAGACCTCAAGGTAATATAGGAAGTTGTCCTAGGATTAACCAGAGGATAACATGATGCTATAGGGTCTATTTGAAGCTCAGGAAATTTAGGATAGCATGAAGGCATGTGCTGGGGGCAAAGTTCCTGGACCTCATGGATATTATATGGTCTTCCTCATACAGTGTAGGGAGGTGGTTAATAATGATGTGAATAGCTGTTGTACAGATTCTATGATCAAGTGGTTTTTGGAAAAAAATTTAATGCTACTTTTGTGGCTTTGATTCCAAAAATATGGGAGCAAAGGAGCTTAAAGATTCCAGGCCTATCAGCTTGATAGGCGGTATATACAAGATCATCTAAACTATTGACAAAGAAACTAAAGAAAGAGGCATACAAACGGGTGAACAACTAACAGATCTTCATTACGGGTAGACAAATAATAGATGCTATTTTGATTGCAAACGAATGAGTGGATACAAGAATCAGAAACAAAGAGGCTAGGAAATAATCCTTATGGCTTCCCTCGCTTATGGATGGAAGTCATTTTTCTTTCCCCAGCATCTCTAACTCTTACTCCAACTAGTCCTTTGACATTATCATCATTTTTTAATATTCAAAAATATCAAGTTTGGTGCCATTATTATCAATCTATAGTAAATATTCTTTTGAAAATAATATTCAACTCACTAACCACTAAATAAGTGAGGGGAAAACATATGAAACATAAAAGGTAGTTATAACATATTACAGTTGCAAGGACCCAGAAGTCAATTGAAGACTTTCTTCAACTCTAATAACCCGCCAACTTATATATTTCTAATATCATCCACAAAAGAGTTCCTTTGTACCTTTTGGTTTCGCAAAACTTGCAGAAACTAGGGGTGTCGAATGGGCGGATTGGGCTGAATTTGGGCGCGTCAAAATGGGCGTGTTATGGACCCGTCCAAAAGTTACTTGAGCTAAAATGGGCTAAAACCGAGTCATAACCCAACCCGCCCAATTCTTACCAAGATTGAATTTCTTTGTTTGTTCTTTAATACTTTTTTAGTACTAATAAAACTATTTTCTTCCTTTATTATGGCTATATATAACATATCAAATTTAAAAAATTGTCTTTTTGAAAATATTTTGATAAGATTTGTCGTGGTTCAATTTGGGCTGCATATCAGCCCAACTTTTTATGGGCTGAGCTAATAGTTGGGCAGGTCATGGTTTTGCCACCCCTAGCAGAAACCATCAAGGTTATACTAGTTGCATTCCGTACCAAACTTGGAAGCTTAAGTTTTATTAACCAAGGTAAAAAGCACAAACTGTTTTACCTTTCCAGCAAAATGATGTTTGTTTTGGAAAATGGAATTATAGTAAGCGTCCATGCGAACACGATCAGAGAGCATCTCTTTTTGGTGGTAGAGAAAGGAATAGGTGCAGAAGTAGTTGGCATAATCAACGCCCTTGTCGACGTTGTTGTTAGGGGCGACACCATTACCATTAGAAGAGCTACCCATGTCTCTCAGCGGCTACCACTTTTGCTCTTCAAAGTGAAGACACAAATATTTTGTTTCGAATTTTAGGGCAGCAAAGAGTATGTCTATATGTCTAGCCCCCTACTTATTTTTCTACTATATAGAAGAGTGAGTTCTACTCACTCTTCGTCGTCCGTCGTGGGCCTCTCCTCATAAATAAAAAATTTTGGCCCCCCACCCCATAAACACCCCCATAAATTAAAAAAAAAAAAATCCCCCCCCCCCCCCCCCCCCCCCCAAATATTAAATAGGCCCACAAAAATAAAAAATAAAAAATAAAAAATTTTGGGTCCCCCCTAAAAAGTGAAACCCATCACATTCAAACTCACGGGAAAAAAAATTAGACCCCATATTAACAAAATCAAGCCATATTTTTCTACTATATAGAAGAGTGAGTTCTACTCACAACTTCGTCGTCCGTCGTGGGCCTCTCATAAATAAAAATTTTATTGCCCCCACCCCATAAACACCCCCATAAATTAAAAAAAAAAAAAATCCCCCCCCAAATATTAAATAGGCCCACAAAAATAAAAATAAAAAATTTTGGGTCCCCCTAAAAAGTGAAACCCATCACATCCAAACTCACGGAAAAAAAAATTAGGCCATATTAACAAAATCAAGAATATTTTTCTACTATATGAAGAGTGAGTTCTACTCACTCTTCGTCGTCCGTCGTGGGCCCCTCCCCATAAATAAAAAATTTTGGCCCCCACCCCATAAACACCCCCCCATAAAAAAAAAAAATCCCCCCCCCCCAAATATTAAATAGGCCCGTGAGTTCTACTCACTCTTCGTCGTCCGTCGTGGGCCCCTCCCCATAAATAAAAATTTTGCCCCCACCCCATAAACACCCCATAATTAAAAAAAAAAAAATCCCCCCCCCCCCCAAATATTAAATAGGCCCACAAAAATAAAAAATAAAAAATTTTGGGTCCCCCTAAAAGTGAAACCCATCACATCCAAACTCGTTTTAAAAAAAATTAGCCATATTAACAAAATCAAGCAATATTTTTCTACTATATAGAAGAGTGAGTTCTACTCACTCTTCGTCGTCCGTCGTGGGCCTCTCCCCATAAATAAAAAATTTTGGCCCCCCACCCCATAAACACCCCCATAAATTAAAAAAAAAAAAAATCCCCCCCCAAATATTAAATAGGCCCACAAAAATAAAAAATAAAAAATTTTGGGTCCCCCCTAAAAAGTGAAACCCATCACATCCAAACTCACGGGAAAAAAAATTAGACCCCATATTAACAAAATCAAGCAATATTTTTCTACTATATAGAAGAGTGAGTTCTACTCACTCTTCGTCGTCCGTCGTGGGCCCCTCCCCATAAATAAAAAAATTTGGCCCCCCACCCCATAAACACCCCCATAAATTTTTTAAAAAAAAAATCCCCCCCCCCCCCCCAAATATTAAATAGGCCCACAAAAATAAAAAATAAAAAATTTTGGGTCCCCCCTAAAAAGTGAAACCCATCACATCCAAACTCACGGGAAAAAAAATTAGACCCCATATTAACAAAATCAAGCAATATTAAAAAAAAAAAAAAATGAATTCCGTATTAAAAAAAATAAACAATGTTAAAAAAAAAATTGTGGCCTCATATTAAACACCATGCGTATCGAGTAAAACACTAATATAATAAAGTTTTAAATACGGAGCACAAACTACAATGTTATATTAATCGTGCTTTGAACATAGTATCCCATATTGACAAAATCAAGCAATATATATATATAAAAAAAGAGTTAATCTCATATTAAAAAAATAAACAATGTCAAAAAATAGTTCTTCATTTAAATAGAAAATCAAATTTCTATTTTGTTTCATTTTAAACATGCAAAATTAATATAATAATTTGAATTAGAATTATCCAAATCAAAATTTGATAAAAAATAATAGGTATTTTTCAGGCCCAATCTACATACATTAACAATAAAATATTTTACACCTTTAAATTAATCGAATTAAAATTCAAAGTATCAACTGATGCTTAAATATTGCTATTATTTTATCTCAAAGAAAGGAAAATGGTTTCCTTTTAAATAAGTCTATTAATAAATTTTTGCCAACTTTGTATTCATAGCAAACACTAATATAATAAAGTTTTGAATACGGAGCACAAACTACAATGTTATATTAATCGTGTTTTGAACAATATATATATATTACTTTACTACTGTATAGAAGAGCCGGTTTATGCTTTGAACATAGTATCCCATATTGACAAAATCAAGCAATATATATATATAAAAAAAGAGTTAATCTCATATTAAAAAAATAAACAATGTCAAAAAAAAAAGTTCAGACTTTGTATTCTTAGCAAACACTAATATAATAAAGTTTTAGATACGGAAACAATAAAATGAGTTAAACGAAAAATATTTACTAAAAATTTAAAAATAGAAGTTCTTCTGTGGCCCCATATTAAACACCAACCGTATTAAAAAAAAAAAAAAAAAAAAAAAAAAAAAAAGTGGAACCCACCACATCCAAACTCTTCGGAAAAAAATGTGGGCCCCATATATATTAAACAACAACTAATATTAAAAAAAAAAATGAATCCCATATTAAAAAAACAAACAATGTTAAAAAAAAGAGCATCCACTTGTTTGGATGCACAACTTTCAGTCTACAACAAGAATTTTGCAGAGGAATACATAGATTTGTGCATTTTGTCTCTAGCTCTCTTCATTCTTGATCTTCTTGTCCCTCTACTTGCCATTTTAAGTAAGGAGCGGAGCTAGAGGGACATGGTAAAAAAAAAAAAAAAAAAATCTTTTTATGTATAAATTGTAGATGATTAACTCTGAGGTGAAAAGTTTGTCTCTACCACCGTAAGATAGTAATGCCTTTGCTTAGAGGCAAATCCAATTATATAACTTGATGGATTCAGTGTTTGAGGTTTTCAATACCGAACTCATTGTACTTTTGAAATTATAAGTTTTTAGAATATAATACCTGTTAAAATTTCAGTAATTTTTCACACATATGCACACCTTTCTGTTTTTATGTCTAAAATTATCCAAGGAACATAGGCCCCACTCACCTCTACCCCTTGTTTCTTTACTCACCTCCATTCTCTCTTCTTCCATCTTTTGAGTTTAAGAGAGTTCTTGCATTTATTAACTTAAATTTTTTAGGGAAAAGGGTCAAAAATACCCCTCTACTTTGGAAAAAGAATTAAAAATATCCTCCGAACTTATTTTGGGTCAAAAATATCCCTCCCATCCTTAAAGTTTTCAAATATACCCGTCTTGACGGAAATTATCCCCAAAATGACCCGAAATTATTTTTTAAATCCGACCCAACTAAATAATAACTCATAAGATCTCCTTATTCCACTAATTCCCTCAAACTTCAAACCTACGTATTGGGGGAATACGGGGATCTTATGGGTTATTATTTAGTTGGGTAGGATTTAAATGATGGAGCGGGTTTAAAAAATGATTTCGGGTTATTTTGGGAGATAATTTCCATCAAGACAAGGGTATATTTGAAAACTTTAAGGATGGGAGGGGTAGTTTTGACCAAAAATAAGCTCGGAGGATATTTTTAGCCCTTTTTCCAAAGTAGAGGGGTATTTTTGACCCTTTTCCCAATTTTTTATCCTCACGCATCCTCCATTGAAAAATAAATAAATAGGAGAAGCCCCAAAAGCAAAAAATAAAAAGAGCATGAGATAGAGGTAAACATTTATTCACACTCTGTTGTTAACTAAATCAATGAATGCAAAATATTATCTTTTTACACACATATTTATCACTTTCTCATGAATCATGATTAAGTGATATGTATTCTCACTTTAATTTATAACCGCTAAGTTAAGTATTTTATTTTGATGTAAATATTGAATACCGATAAGTTTGCCCATGGAATAAATTCATCTTTAAATTGTGTCAAGGCCTCGAGGGTGTTACACTAGTAATACTTATAAATGGACCTATGTGCCGTCCATGGATAACAAAACAATTTTTTTTTAATTTTTTTTTTTTAATTTTAGAGTTGGAGTTGGAATTGGAATTGGAGTTAGAGTTGGAGTTGGCTATAATTTTTGAAATTGTAATTTTTGGTGAAATGTAATTGTAAAAAAGTGAAAAAAGTGATTTTTTTTTGAAAAATAAGTTTTTTGAGTTTTTGGTATTCCGAAATACAACTTCAAGTTGTATTCGGAATTCTCATGGCCAAATGCTGATTCCGGAAAAAAGTGAAAAAAAAATTCGGAATAAAGTGAATAATTCTTATGGCCAAACGGGGGCTCAATTTATTTGTACTAGTTTTCTTTTTAGTATTTTAAAAAAAAAGATTATTTAAAATAATTTATTCTAATTTTTCACGGCATATTTAATACCACAAAATTCAAAAGTCTTATTTACTTTCTTAAATTTCGTGTTAAGTCAAAATCAGATAAACAAATTGAAACTGATAGAGTATTATCTTGTCTTTTTTGTAGAATGAATAGGTTAAAACACATCTAAACTATAGCATTTTACGAGTTTTACATCTTAATTATTCAATATTTCTTTTACTTACTTAAACTATCACACCTCGATGATTAGTTGTTGGTGTCTTTGATAAACACTCCATTTTAACTAAAAGAAGCGTCAAGTGGCACTTCATGTGATTAATTTAGTCCACCTAATCTAATTAAGACTTCTGTCAACGGTCTTAATTAAGTAGTAAGTTTAATTAAATGGGTAAAAATAAAGAGGGGTAAAATAATCTTGCCTAGCTGCTCAAAACAAGATTCCCACTTTCAAGCATTCGTTGTTGAACCGATTCAAACACCTTTGTTCAGTCTTCTTCTTGTAAACCTAAACCAAAATTAAAAAAAGTAAGGACTTATCTTCATTTGTCTCAGTTAGGGGTAGCAAAATCAGCTCATCGAAACGTAATCTTCCCAACCCGCCGAAGTTTGGGTTGATCATTGACCCGCCCATTTTTTAGCTCAGCCCAATCCATTTTAGCCCATAAAAAGTTGGACTGTTATGCGTACCCAAATTGACTCATGAGAAAACTTGTCAAATAATTCTCAAAAATACATTTCTTTTATTTGATATGTCATATATAGTCATAATAAAGAAAGAAAATAGTTTTATTAGGTACTAAAAACTCATAAAATAACAAACAAAGAATTTAAAACTTATTAAGAATTGAGCGGGATGGGTTATGACCCGCTTATTAAGAATTCGTTGTTTCTTTTACCTACTTGAACTATTCACAACTTTTGTATTAAAACACACCTCGATGATTAGCTATTGATGCATTTGATACACGATCCATTTTAACTAAAAAAAGTGATACGATCCTAATTAGGAGAAACGCAGAATCAAACCACACAAGTAAATACGGAAATTAAAGAATAGAAGCAAGACACAATTAGTAATGAATTTATGGGCAAACTTGGATTGGTTACCAAATTCTCCCAATCTGATCCAACTAAGATGATATGATCCCAAAGAGTTTAAGGGCTTTCACTCGTAGACAAGCCAAAGAGCTCTAAGCCTTATAAGTCGTGTTCATGCAAAGAGGAGCATTGGAGGCACTTGAAGAGCAAGTCACAAGAGTGTATAATGTGTGGATGATTGCTTGGAAGGAAGATGAAAGCAAAAAAGTGGAGGCCACAAAAGGTGGCTAGAGGCGTGTGAAGGCTAGAAGACCCATTTTTGGGCTATTTGCGCAAAGGCACTTTTGGGCCATAGTTGTAATAGGGCAAACTATAAACAGGAGCCTTAGTCATATTTCATTCCTTAGCTTGAATTTTGATGATAACACATATCTTGAGTGATAGTTTGTTTAGTTGATTAGCCATAGTTTAATCTTAGTTGTTAGAGTGTTATCTCATTGTTGATGAATGAACTGTTGTCCTTGATTTCATATTAGAGTTACTCACTTGTGGATTCACTTGGGTTAATTCTTCTTTGATTTCAAATAGCATAGGTTCTCTTATTTGGGTTAGATTGAGATGGTTTTGTGTCAAGTCCAAGTTTGCCCATAAATCCATTACTAATTGAGTCTTGCTTCTATCTTTTAATTTTCGCATTTATCTTGTGATTTGATTCTTAGGGCCCGTTTGGTGCAAGGGATAGGGGATAAATAGTCCCGAGATTAAATTTGAGGTGAGTTTATCCCACGTTTGGTTGGAATAAAATCGTGGTATAACTAATCCCGAGATTGTAGTGTTATTTTATCTATGTGGGAAGGTGGAATAACTAATCCCAGGATAAGTAATCCTGGGATAACTTGTTTCCCAACCAAACGACCCCTTAGAGTTTCCCTTTAGGAATCGTATCAAAAGTGTCAAGTGGCACTCCATGTGACTAATTTTGTCCACCTAATCTAATTAGGACTTTTGTCAGTGATTTTAATTAATTATTAATTTTGATTATATAGGTAAAATTAAGGGGGTAAAATAATATTGCTTAGCTGCTCAAAACAAGATCCCCACTTTCAAGCATTTGTTGTTGAACTGATCAAAACACCTTTGCTCAATCTTCTTGTTTACCCCTTAAAAAGGTAACAATTCAATTTGTATGTGGTTTAAAGGATATGCGGTTTGATTCATTAATTACGTAAAGGAATAACAACAATGAACAAAGATTAACGATAAGAAAGTAAAGAGATAGCCTCAATTGACTTGAAGAACAAGACAACGATTAGTCCGGATCGGAGCTTAAGAACTTCGAACCCGAACCAAAGTGTATAGAATTATATTGCCTTTGATGTTTACAGAGCTTAAAAATTAGGCTTGTTCGTATAAGTATGCAGAGAAATGAAGTCGTGACTTATGAGGGTTTGCATCCCTATTTATAGTACAAGTGTTTGTGTTATACGTGGTTACTAAATCAATCATGGGGATGATGATTCCTGAAATCTTGAGTACAGCGGCTGGTGATGCGTCATGTAGTGTGACATGTGGAGAAGAATCCGCAACGGGCCGAATTTCTTGGACTCTTATCAACGGAAGCATAAGACTCTTCGGATCCTGCTGCGTCCGAATAACTAAGTTCGAAATGTTTCTATCCGACCAATCGAGCCTAAACTTACTTGTTGCTATTTGTTATTGCTCAGTACCTTCGGCCGATGGGTCGAAACCTTGGACCCTGATTTACACCGTATACAGATAGTCCCTTCATTTTTCGGAGGAAAGTATTGACTTCGGGAAATGGATCCGAGCGAGGCCGAAACCAACATCAAGGAAATCATGCTCCGCCGCCTTTGAAAAGACATTCTATCGATCTGCGTTGTGCCCGATACTGATGCCTCATTATTGTCACGCCGTATAATCAGTCTTAGAAAATCGCCCCTTGTCAGAACTTTAAACCTTTCAACTTCCCACTTTTTCCATTATATAAGGCTTACATAATTATCATATTTTGCCATGCACTCTAAAAAACCCTAAGTCCTGAACTTTAGGAATTTTTCTTAGCAACTGCTTGTCTCCAAAAACCTTCTTCAACAATGACTTCCATTCCATTGCTAACCCAAAGTGCAGCCCATTCTTCATCACCACCACGCTCTCCGCCGTTATCTGCGACTGGAGCTTCCAGTCCCGAGGAGGAACTAGAGTTCCTTCTTTGCTGACATTTTTCCTGCTGGTTTCAAGTATGAGAATGACTGCAAGGCTTCTCACCATCTTGAGTATGTAGAAAACTTTGAATCCTTCATTGATGCCGCCATTGTTCCTACAGTTCGGAATGATTGTAACTTGGGCGAGGACATTGATGTCGTCCCCGTTAATCAGGGGGCGAGGGTCAATCACAATATTACAGGTTACTTATTAGTCTACACTTATCCATTTGCTATCAGGTTTTCTTTTCCCATTCCTCAAGTAATAGAGGACTTCTGCCGCCGGTATCGGGTTTGTCTCGGGCAAATCGCTCCGTAAGTTTGGAGGCTCGTGTACTGCATTGAGATCTTGGCCAACATAGCCGAGGTTTCTTTTATCCTCAATCACTTAATCCACATCTATGTTCCCCGAGTGATCCGAGGTGGCATAGTTCATTTGTACCCTCGTGAGGCTCGAGGCCTTATTGATTCGGAAGATGATTTCGATAGGGGATGGTTGCATCGGTTCGTTATGATTCGCACGGATCAACTTCACCGTTCCCTATGCATACCTTTCCCCAAAGTGTGGAACCCCGCTCTGACTTCGGTTGAACACGAACTTATAGTTAGGATTTTTGAATGGGTGGTTGCGCTGTTAGGCGCTTCTCGCGACCTAGGCCGCTCCTAGAGGGGCATGGTACCCGAAGGGTGGAGAGGAAAAAACCACGGTAAGTTTTAATTTGCTCGTGAAATTTCTTGTTCTCTTTTCTAGCTGTATAATCTAAGCCCAAACTCTTGGTTTTCAGGATATCCTCTTCTTTATTGCTTTTTCCCTTTAAAGAGAATACCGGGATGGCTGCCGAAGAAGGGGATACTGAGGCCGCTACTGCTTCAGTTAAGACAACAAAACGGAGAGCCACTCCGAGCATTTCAGCTACCTCTTCAGGGATAGGTTCTTGGGTCAAGTCATGCCATATTTCATGGGCTCAGAGGGAGACTTCTCATGGTGGACCAACCCCGGTGGCCATTCTTGATGAAGATGACTCACCAGTTAGATCTAATACTGCTGTACCGACTGGTCCCAATGATAAATTATCCCCGAAAGAGTCGTCTCCTCTGGATGTGAAAGGTGATACAGGGCCCCCGCCATGTCAAGAAATGAGCCTTCAAGAGGAAATCGCCCGCCTTCAAGAGAAGAACAGGCGGCTTAAGTCCGCCCTTTATGGATCTGACACTAGCAGGTCTGATGCTGCTAAACCGAAGGACGGCGATGCTAATGCTTCCGAGGTCAAGGATCAAGCTGTATGATTCTTAAGACGTCGAGCTGATTTTTCTTTTATGTCTTCTTCTACTTTCGGATCCATACATTTGCTATGTTTTGTATGGTTATTATAAGCGAATAGATTATGCACCATCATATATAAAATTTTCTTTATCTGAGTATGTGGAGAATGCCTTTATCCGTTTTCAATCTTGTTTGAATCGAATCAGACCCTTTTTGTTTACGAATCTTTCCTCTATTTGTGTTGCCGAGCAAATATTAACTTCGATGTAGTTTATCAATAATCACTTACATTTTTCAAAAATGGGCAGGAAAGCCAACCGTCCCATCACATCACGTCACCCAAGCGTAGGGCACGTGTCCTCTCCTGAATAGTCGTTCATGCGGTTACGAATAGGAACCGTCTTACCTCGCTAGTATAAAAGCTCACCCTCGATTCATTTTTAACTTTTACCGCTTAACAACTTTATCTCCGAAATTTCTCAAGCCTTCTTGTCTTCAAGCTCACAACCTTCAAACCTTCATATATTCATCTGTAAACCCCCAAATCTTTATCTTGTTCTTCAACTTTTCCCCTAGATCTTCAAATATTCATCTGATTTTCTTGCATCTTCATAAAATTTTCTATCATTTTTTCCCTTCTTCAAACCTTCAACGAAAATGGTTTCAAGTTCAAGATCTTCTTCTCGTGAGGCCTCTCTGGCTGAGTCCCCTCGATCGACCGATACTACTGCTGAGCCCGAGGTTAAAACCCCGTATGAGCCTCGCGATAAAGACGTCATCCCTTAGACGTACCATTTTGACTCCGAGTTTGTGGTTGAAAAGCCTCCGAAGGGTGGTAAAGCCGATTGAGGTTACGACGTAAGGTGTTATCCCTCTGCGATTGACAAGACGATCATTTCTAAAGTTTGTTCAGATTGTGGTTGGAAGGATAGCCCCTCCGAGATCGTAATCCCGGGACCTGACGATGACATCACCACATATATGGAGGGCTACTCGAGTGTTTGCACTTACCCGTTCACCTTCAACTTAGAACCCTCAATCGACGAGGTGATCCTAGAGATGTGTAAGACATACAGATTGTGTCTTGCACAAATTAGGCCGAATGTCTGCGGATCGTCATGTGCATCCGCTTCTTGGCGAACAACGTCAAGGCCAAATTCACGCTGCACCATCTAATCCAACTTTACTCTCCCCGGATCTTTCGCGGTGGGATCGTGAAGCTCACTAAGTATGGTAAGTACCCGATCCTTTCCAGCATAGATGAAAACAAGGATCGAGGTTGGCTAGAACATTTTGTTCGAGTCAAGACCGAGGAGATCATTCCACGAGGACATCTTTCTTTTCCCGAGCAGTGGAACAATAATCATAAGCGCCTTCGGTACCTTTTGACTTTCCCGCTCTTGTAAACCTTTGGCTATTAGTCTAACTTTTTCCTTCTAAACTTTTTCTTTTTCTAGCCGAAGTGTGGTTACTGGGTACTATAACCAACTTCGAGAAGTGAGTAGATGACATAATGGCCCAACAACCCCACGAATTCCGTACTTGGAAAGATCTCTTCGCGGACAAGTGGGTACCGAAGAACCACGGTAAGCCTTCTGTTTATTTGGTTTTGTACCCTTTTGGTTTACCTTGAAATCTTTGCTGATGAGTGGTAATGTGTTACATAGGCCTGAAGAGGGGCAAAGCCAAGTTGAGGCCTGCGCCCTCGGTTTCTCCCCCAGGGCTAGACGCGATGTTCGACCTGGCAAGTATGGAGCAAGTCATTGTCGAAGTTTCAAAGAGCAAAAAACGGAGTAGATCCTCCAGATCCTCGACCTCGACGGGTTAAAAAAGAAAGAGAACCACCAAAGCTGCCGGTGATTCTTCCCAGACTCGGACGTTAAAGGATATTCCCGAGGAAGTGGCCGACCTGACGGAGGGAAATGTGATCGAAGTGGCCGACCTGACGGCCGAGGGCTTGGGCGATGATATGCAGTTCTTCGATCTGCAGTCCTTGCCAGATTTTAGCTCATTAGGACCTGCAGCCCCTGCGGGCACCATTTTGGTGGAAGGCGACCCGCCCTCGGGTGAGGAGCATGCGGCCGAGGTGGCTAGGCTATCTGAAGCAACTTCCTCCCCTTCCTTCTGTTACACCTCGGAAAACTTTTCGTTGATGCTCAATGAATAGGTTAGTGGAGAGCACGAAGTTTATGATGTCTCGATAAGTAAGAAGTAGCATTTGATGACCTTAAGTAAGATTTCAAAGACATTCGATGTTAGACGAAAAAGATTGCCAAGAGAAGGCAAAGCTTACGATGAGTATCGGAAAGAAATTGCGAGTAACGAGTTAATGGCGACTTAAGGGGATTATGGAGAAGAGTTATAACTTCCCTTAGATTGGTATTGATGTTTTAGACAAGTACAAAGAAGGTTCCATAAGGATTGGAGATCAAACGAGTCGACGAAAACAAGATTGGAACCCTTTGGGCATTATACGGCCAAACATACTGGCCGTATAAAATACACGGACTGTATGTCCAGCCGTAGGTTTAGCCCAGAATGGCATGCCTCACTGGACCAAATATACGGTCCAGACATACGGCCCGTGAAAATTATACGGACCGTATGTTGGTCCGTATATTCTGGTCGGGACAGAATTGTGTATTTAATGAGGGATCCAAGTTTTATTCCATTTCATTTCCATTTCACTTCCCTTCTCTCTAAAACATCTCTATACATTTCTCCCACAAGTTTTCAAGAGAATTAGTGTTCAACTTCATCAAACCAAGTGAATCAAGTATAAGAAACCCATTAAAGTTCATCCAAAGCAAGAATCCAAGTGAAGGAAAATCTAGGGTTTTGCTCAAGTGAGGCATACGCCACCAAGGTTCAATCCAACGCCATCTAAGGTAAGTTTTATGATGTTTCCATATTGTTTAGTGTATTAGGAGATTGAAACACTTGGATTGCAAAAGAAAATAAGAAATGGGTCATGGAATGTGCAATAATGCCACTTTTGAATAGATGTTGGGATGAGTTATGATTCTTGATAAGTTATGAATATGATCACGTTATAAATGCTATTGAGAGTGTGGAAAATGATATTGTATGTGAATGAACGTATTGTCAAGTTATGACTATGGATATGGAAAGTCGAAGTGAATTGTGAAGTAAGAGTAATGTAGATGACTAAAGGCTATTGTAAGGACTTTGTGAACGTTATTATTGATGTTTGGGAGTTGGTATGCTATATGAGGAAAGTCGTATAAATAAAGGAGATCTTTGTCTGATTTTCTCTAGAATTAGTCATGAACGCTAAATGCTATCCATCATCTAATATGAATATGCACTTCAATGAAGGTAGAACGTGAGCTTTGAAGAAGAACGCTCAAGTGATAGAATAGTTGCACGAAAGGTATGTAAGGCTAACCCTTTTTTTTTCATAAGGCATGGTCCTTTGGCCAATTGTTCATCTCTTATGAGTTCGTGATACTTTCTAATGATCTTAGCTCGAGAAGCTATTAAGCCAATGATGCTCAATGATACGATTGTACTAAGTTCCTTATACGACGAGTAATGCTCTAAGGATAGAATGTAATGAATGACGATAGTAAGAAGGCTAAGAGATAGTTATGAGCTAGTATGTATGTATGCCCACGAGGCTATTGTGAACCCCGACTTATATGGCGGGTAGAATATGATAAATATGTATATGTATATGTATGTATGCCCATGAGAGGCTATTGTGAACCCCGAGCTTATATGGCCGGGTAGAGTATAACGAATATGTATATCTATATATAACGACGCGCGCACACCACTGCAGTTGGGTACGAATAACACTGAGCCTTGGTAGGGCCAGGTATGAACAACCCTGAGCCTTGGTAGGGCCAGGCACTGAGCCTTGGTAGGGCCGGGTACGTGAAACACCGAACCTTCGTGGTCGGGTACGCTATGTAAATGCTATGTATATGACATCTATATGAGTACGAATAAGCTAGGTATATGACTTCTATATGAGTACGTGTCACACCCTAATTTCCGATAGGGCATGATGGGCACCCGACCCTTACCTAGGGCCGAGCGAACCCGCTGACTCTCACAATACTCATAAACATACTGGGCCCGCAAAACATGACGTAAGTACATAATGAATTTTTTTTTTTCGAAAACAAACATGCCTTTCATCTTTGTCAAATCAAATAAAACTAGCATCGTATGAAATCTGCAAACATATGAAGTTCGTAGCATAATGCATAATAATACATCGGCTTACATAGCCGCTTACGAAACCGACATATCATACACACGACTCGCTCGCAAAGTCTCTACCATAACTTCGAGATACCATACAAAAGCACTCGACTCGGCGAAGACTCGAGGAAATGGAGCTCGCCAACCCGGCCCGGAACGTCTTCGCTAACGTCACCTACTCATGCGGGTACCGCGGCATGAAACGCATCCCCCGAAGAAAGGGGGTCAGTACGAAATATGTACTGAGTATGCAAAGCATGAAGTACAGAAAATGAAGTCATAACCGAAGTACGGAGTACAGAAAGTGAGCACAATAGTCAGAATACTAAAGTGCTTGCATCTGACATACAAATCATACATAAGAGGTACAGAAGACAAATATGATAATCAGAATGCCAAAATGCTTCGCTTTCTTTTGAAAAACATTTACGTCTCATATATACCGAAAATCAAACATATCTTATTAGGCCGACATTAACCGATGTGGGATTCGCCTGACCAAAGGTGGAATTTGCCGCACCACCGGGTTTGCCCCACCACCGGTTCTCGATACCAACCGATCATAATCAGCCCGTCAAAATCACCTATCATATGCACACATATCGTGTCCGGCCCTCTAGTGAGGGACTCGGCAAATAAGATCATATCATCATATTATCACATATCATATCACATATCATTATGTCATCATATTATCATATCACATACCACATATGGTCCGTAATGGGACCCGGCGGACAGAACATGGTCGCCCCTCCTGCCTCGGGCGCCATAACACATCATACTTCAGAATATTTCATAGCTCCGAAAACCCGACATACCGCGGTCAAAAGTCCAGCGGTCAGTATCACAAACCCGACATACCGCGGTCAAAAGTCCAGCGGTCAATATCACAAATTCGACATACCGCGGTCAAAAGTCCAGCGGTCAATATCACAAATCCGACATTCCGCGGTCAAAAGTCCAGCGGTCAATATCACAAATCCGACATACCGCGGTCAAAAGTCCAGCGGTCAATATCACATACCGCGGTCAAAAGTCCAGCGGCCAATATCACATATACACGGTACCCGGCCTTATAGCGGAGGGGCTCGGCGAACCGGACACATCATACTCCGGAATATCACATAGTGCACACGATAACATACCGGCCCGGGACTCGGCGAAAGAGGTAACAACAAAATGCACGAGCAGAATCGTGGGAAATCATATGCAATGCAAAACACTTACAAAGACCCAATAGGATAATCAAAACAAACTGTTAGTTCAAAATCGAAACAATAGTCAAATCAGGTTTTCTTCCGAATATCACTCGGGAACATATCAGACCGAACTTCAGAAACCATAGTCACGTATCAAAATCACATGAATAAAAATCCTCATTTCAGACTCAACAGATAAATAAGTAATCATACTCGGGGGTCGGAAAGATAGTCATATTAAATTCTTTCAAAAATAGGTCGTTAGAACCAAACATAGAAAAGTCGCGGGACCCACAGACGAGCGTCAACCCAATCCGGGCCCGCCTATGAAAATTAGAGTCATTACTCGTCATGAAATCATTTGCGAAGATATCAAAGCGATCCGAGCCCTTTCTTGAAAGTTACGGTCGTTCGTAGTTTCAGAATCATTTAGGAACAAAACTCTTTTTGAAAACAAAACTTTTATGCAACCTTTGAAATTTAGTCATACAAAAGACAATAGGACCATAATTCGAATACATTAAGAATATGAGTATCAAGAAACAAATAAGAATCGTTTACGAGCTTATCAAAGCAATCCGGTTCTGTATATGAAAGTTACGGACATTTGTAGACATAAGATCCTTTCGGAACAAACCGTATACATAGCATTTCAAATCCAATCGTATCAAAGACATACGGTCCATAGCTTGACCACATTAAGGATGCCAACATCAAGAGGCAAATATGAATCATAAACATGTTCGGATTTTAAGAACAGAATTACCCCCAAGGCTTATAACATATCACAACTTACTTGCATCTAGGACATGCCAAAAGGAAAGAAGGATAAGCTTCACATACCTCATCCGCTTCCTACGCTAATCCAACTTACGTCTCGGCTTCTCAAAATCTACAATAATGTCGTTAGACATCAAACATTAGTCATATGCATCGAAGAATTCAATTCCAATCCATCATTTCTATCTACGAAATTTGAAGCAAAACATCTCCCCCTATAAATTCAACAACCCCGAGAATTCAACTCGGCCAATATCATCAACAACAATACCAACAACCATTCCAACAACATCAATAATCAATTCCAAACACATTCTAACATTAGTAATTTTTTTTCCATATGATTCGACGACATTCCCTTTATATTCAATTCGACTACAAACATTCAAGTCAACACCGACGCTCACATATTCAAATACTAATCCAAGATCATTCAAACAATATTCAAGGCACTTCTAACAATCCGCACAATATTCAAAACAACCCAACCAATACACAACTCCACCCGAAACCTTCCAAATTCAACAAGAACAACAACAACAATCCACACTTTAATAACATTATTCTCAAAAATACAAGAAATCATATTAAGATCACATTAGCTTTCAAAACAGCCCACACACGATTGTAACCTCAATTTGAACCATTAAACTTTCCTTTACATCCTTGAATCCACAACACAACAATCCAAAACACTAAATAAAATTTGTTCATCATTTCTACATAACATCACATATACATGGCCAAGCCCACAACCATTACAACTTCAATTTGAACCATTCAATACCTTCATTCTCATCACATAATTCATGACAACAACAACCAAAATACTAAGTAAAATCAATTCGCCATAACCTACTCAAAACAGCCCCTATACGGCCAATCATCAACATGCATAATTTCATGAGTCTCATTCATTTTCTACACACTACAACAACATACAAACATGCTAAACACAATTAATCCATCATTCCTACACAACACACACTACACACGGTTCCACTTCAACCCCCATAATTTCATGAATTTCATTCACTTCTACATTTCACAACATGTACAAATCATCCATAAAACACATAAAGAAGATCAAACCTCACCTTTTCCCTTCAACTTTTCTATTCGGCTAGACTTGATGCTTTGCAAAACGAATGGTTTGCTTGCTCCAATAACCACTCCACATCGTAGAGGACCTCCCAATTAGTAGAGAAACTAGAAGAAAATATTTTTTTGTGGTCAATTTTTGGACTCCAATTTCTTGGTCATGGCCGAATGGCCTCTTGATCTTTCTCCATGCTTCTTGAATTTTCTAGGGTGCTAAATGATGAAGATGACTTAATTAGTCATCTTTTGCCACTTATATAGTTAACACAAGTGTACCATGGCCCACACCACACACATGGCCACATATGGCCATTTTCATGAAATAATTAGTTTCCAAAATTTCACTTCTAGCCCTAAATTTTCATGAAATGCCTAACTTTCCATAATTCACTTTTGACCCCAAATTTTCCTTATTCTAATTTTACCCTTAACACTCCATGCCAATGAAAAGATGAATATGCAACTTATGCACTTTTAACAAAATCGGAAGAAATTACAACCTTGTCCTTAACTTATCATGACTAACTCGGATTATCCCAATGTACCAAAATATGGGATAACAGTACGACTACGCGGTGTATATAACATCAATTAGAGTACGAATATGTAAGACCATGTAAGTGCCAAGTAAGGGCTATGTATGTGATATGAGCATGAGCATGAGCATGAAATGAGTTACGAATATGAATGCGAAAATAGATACAAAGGTAAATGAGCAAGAATGTGAATGCATGCACGCGAACACGCAATAGAAATGGAACGTCCCTATGGAAAGCAGGTAAGTGCTATGATGATGATGCTATTATCTCCCATCTTGTGACATTTCATATGTTATCCATTATGCTTCTGTGTTGATATTGATCATGCTTTACATACTCAGTACATTCTTCGTACTGACGTCCTTTTGTTTGTGGACGCTGCGTCATGCCCGCAGGTGGCCAGGGAGACAGATTGGACCCATAGCTGTATTTTCTCAGGGACTACATAGCAGAGCTCCATTTCATTCGGAGCTGCAGCTTTTGGTATAGATTCTTTTGTGTATATATTTATGGGCACGGCGGGGTCCTGTCCCGCCCATACATCATGATATGATGTACCCTTCTTAGAGGCTCGTAGACATTGTGTATATGGTTAGATATGCTCGGCCTTATTGGCCTATATATTTTGGGATGTTGTTTAATCGCCTTGTCGGCGCATGTACATTTATGTGGGCATAGATGTTATCAATGATATAGATGTGTTATTGCCCAATGAGATTAGAACGATGAATGAAAAGCATGATATAATTACGTGGCTCACCTAGAATGTGATGTATAAGTATGTTAAAGGGGTGCCCGGGTGGGCTAGCATCAGGTGCTCGTCGCGGCCCTTGGGATGGGTCGTGACAAAAGTGGTATCAGAGCAGTTCAGTCCTAGGGTATGTCTACGAGCCGTGTCTAGTAGAGTCTTGGTTATGGGTGTGTTGCGCACCACACTTATAAACAAGAAGCTGCGTACATTTTAGGAATGAACGACCTTCTTTCTTCATAGGAAATCGTGCGATAGAGCTACGATGTAAGAACTTCTTATTTCTTAACAATATGTTATGTGTTTCAGAAATGCCTGTAAAGAGAAAGGCTTCAGTATCCCAAAAGGGCAAG
>NW_026726842.1:0-70711 GCF_029784015.1 Lycium ferocissimum
AAGATTTGGAAGGCATAACAGAACCTGTACCAATCCCGAAAGAAAATTACCACTTCGGTCTGGGATATACTCCTAGCGAGGATGAGCACACAAAAGCCACTAGAAGAGAACCAAGAATGGGGAATTTTCCTACACCAATTTCGGGGTTGCACCAGTTATTTCCCAAAAGGATGCCGATGCAGAGAGATGAGGGAGCCGGCAAGGGTCTGGGATTGTTGTTTCAAGAAGAAGGATGCTGCGCGACCATAAAAGGATGCGAACCATACGTAGTCTGAGGCCAGGGGATTGCTTGGACAATTGGACATCAAATCCCCTTTTGGCTCCTCGGTAGAGAGATGGGCTGTCATTAGAAAATCCTTTTGCTAAAAAACGGCGATAATCGATCGAGGTCCGACGGATCGGCCTTTTCAAAAATTTACCTCATGATGTTTGATCCGATGTTGTTTCGAATCAGTATCACAGTTTGTAATCAGTTATTTTCAAATTAATGAGAAGCCTCGATTCGTCCAAAATATTATTTTTCTTTAATAACAATAATATTCTCGCTGTAAAGCCTGCATAATGAAAAGTAATAAAGCCTAATTTTACTTTGCATCACTTTTTCAGTAATAGCCATAATAAAACAACTGAAAATGTCATGACTATCACGAAATGAACGAGGGAAATGATGAGTGTTATACCCCGTACTTTGTACGTTGGAATATTCTAAGTCGGTTGCGACAAGTTAAGGATAAGGTTGTAATTTCTTCCGATTTTGTTAAAAGTGCATAAGTTGCATATTCATCTTTTCATTGGCATGGAGTGTTAAGGGTAAAAGTGGAATAAGAAAAATTTGGGGTCAAAAGTGAATTATGAAAAGTTAGGCATTTCATGAAAATTATGGGCTAGAAGTGAAATTTTGGAAACATAATATTTCATGAAAATAGCCAAAAGTGGCCAAGTGGCCATGTGGGCTCCCACTATGGTTTGGCCAATTGCCTTAAGCCATGAACAATCCATGTGTTCATCTTATATGTGTAGGGACTAGAAGTGGAAATAATAGTTCATGAAAGGGCCTAAGTGTCCATGTGAATTAGTGTGGGCCATGGACATTTGGATAAATTATATATGTGCACCTAGATGACAAAGCAAGTCATAATTCATCATCTCTACACTTAGAAAGTTCAAGAAAAATGGAGAGAAAAAGAGGAAGGTGTTCGGCCAAGGTGAAAAAAAGAAGAAGACCATGAATAGTGATCAAAACAAATTATTTCTTCTAGGTTTTCAACTCATTGGAAGGTCCTAAACAACATGAAGTGGTTGTTGGAGCAAACAAATCCTTGGTTCTTGCAAATCTCAACCCTAGCCAAGTTGAAGAACAAAGTGGAAAAGGGTAAGTTTAATCCTCTTTTTATATGTTATGCATGGTTTGTGTATGTTGTGGAGTGTGGAAATGAATGAAATTCATGAAAGTTAGTATGTTGAGGTTTGGCCGTGAGCATATGTTGTTGGTGTAGGAGTGATGAATTAATTGTATTTAGCATGTTTGAGTGTGGTTGTAGTGTGTAGAAATGGATGAAAAATTATGGAATTTATGTATGTTGATGTTGGCCGTATAGATAGGCTTTTGGCAAGTTATATGGCGAATTGATTTTACTTAGTGTTTTGGTTGTTGTTGTCATGGATTATGTGATAAGAATGAAGGTATTGAATGATTCGAGTTGAAGTTGTAATTGTTGTGTTGTGGCGTGTATGTGTGGTGTAAGGTAGAAGTGAAGAACTAATTTTATTTGGTATGTTTAGGATGTTGTGTTGTAGATTCTATGTTGTAAAATGAAGGATTAATGGTTCAAAGTGAAGTTGAAATCATGTGTACATTTTGGAACCTAATGTGATCTTAATATGGTTTCTTGTATTTTTGAGATTAATGTTGTTAAAGTATGGATTGTTAGTATGGTTTATGAATTTGGAAGAAAAGAAATGCGTTGTTGATATTTCCTTGGACTTGGAAGGTTTCGGGTTGCCTTATATTTTGGTCGAGTTGTTTTGAATAATTTTGTGGATTGTTGGAAATGTTATTGAATCATGTTTGAATGGTTTTGAATTGGTATTTGAACGCGTGGGCAATGATGTTGGGTTGATTATATATGTTGATTTGAACGTAATTGGAATGCCGTCGCATTGTGCGAAAAAGGTTGTTGATGTTAAAGTGCGTTTTGAATTAACGGTTGATGTTGTTGGAATGTTTGTTGGTATTGTTGTTGATGAATTTGGCTGAGTTAAATTCTCGGGGTGTTAATTCTGAGGGGAAAATCTGCCCAAATTTTTGTAAATAAAGTGCGAGCTTAAAATGGGATTCCGAGGTGTCTAATGACGTGTTGTAGATTTTGAGAAGCCGAGACTTGAGTTTGGATTAGCTTAGGAAGCAATCAAAGTATGTAAAGCTTACCTTTCCTTCTTTTGGCATGTCTTAGATATGGCTAGGTTGTGATATGTTATGAGCTTCGAGGTAATTCTATTCTTAAAAAATCCGAGCAAGTTTATGAGTCGTATTTGCTTTTGATGTTGGCATCCTTATGTTATATCCCGTATTTTGTACGTTGGAATATTTTAAGTTGGATTGCGACAAGTTGTGGATAAGACTTTTAATTTCCGATTTTTGTTTTGTTTTAATGCACAAGTTGCATATTCATCTTTTCATTGGTATGGAGTGTTAAGGGTAAATTTGGAATAAGAAAAGTTTGGGATGTTGAATAAGTTATACGAAATTTGTATGGAGTTTTGGACATATCCGGGTATGCAAATAAAGAGATCGGTGTATAAAAGTTTTAGGTCTCGAAATAATTTCCGCGGATGAACGTGGCTTGCTACGATAAGTCGGCGCTACGATCTTGCTACGGTGACTTCGGAGCGAGCTATATAAAGGGCTTAACCCCTCATTTTCAGCCAAAAAAATCAGACCAAAAAAACATTCCAAATATTCTAGAAAATTCCCCAACCTTCCACCACCAACTTTTAGCCCGAAACCAGGTATAATTCCCAAATTCCGGTCCAGATAGCGTATAGTTGCGACTTCAAAACTGCGTATTGAGGCTTTGTGGCTTAAGTTCAAGGTGGAGGAGTAAATATATAGCATTATTATCGAGGGAAAGGTATGAATCTCTTTCTATTTGTGTTAATATTGGTTTATTTACGGAGAAGGAGCTGTAAAATCGTTATAAAATGGTTATGTGATGGAAATATGGGACAAACACCATATGGAATGTTTATGAAGTATTTTGAAGTTGGAAATATTATGGTTAATGTTGGTATTGTTGGAATTGTTGTTGGTATAGTTTATGAATTTGGAAGAAAGAAATGTATTGTTGTTGTTTCCATTGAAATTGGAAGGATTCGGGTAGTGAATTGACTTTATTTAATATTTTAGTTGTTGAACTGTGAATTTCATAATGATAAGTGAAGGTTTGATGGCTTAAAGTGAAATTATAACCATTATCGGAATGTTGAAGAAGTCGATGCGGCATTAGCTTAAATTCTTACATTGCACGAGTAATGTTAATGCATGGTTGTTGATATGGATTGTCGATATAACTCATAAATTTGGAAGGAAGTAATGCGTTGTTGACTTTGGTGGTGTTGTGAGATTTCGGGTGGAAGTATGTATTAATTGGGAATTGAATTGAATCTTGAAGTGTTGCTAGAATAATTGCTAGCATTGTTATTGCTTTGGCCGAGTTCCATTCTCGGGTTTGTTGTTGATGATTTGGGCCGAGTAAGATCTCGGGGATGGTGTATTTACGAGGGGAGATGCTCTTCGAAATTTCGGCGGAGATATAAATGAATTTGTTTGAAGGATTGAGATAAGTATATGGTGATGAGTCTAATGATTATGTCAACTCTCTTGAATGTAGACCAACAAGTTTGGATGGATAGCGTAGCTAGTAAGGCGCGGCACAGGTATGTTAAGGCTCGCCCCTTTTCTTTCTATGGCATGATTCGTATGTAAGATTTTATAAATGCTTCCATAACGCTCTCATTCGCAAAAGTTAGAAGTAATGGTTCCAAGGTATTTTTCCTTCTTAAAAGCTTATAAAGGTTTTCCAAAATATTCATTTTTCTTCAAAAATCCAAGTTTTACGATTTTGAAAGTTTTATGACTAAAACAACGACTATGACTTTATGACGACAATGATGATGCTAGACATGGGAAAACGTATATGACGAATATGTCAAGGATCTGTTCTTACCATGAATATGACGATATGAAATGTTAAGCTATTTTTGAATAATGACTATTTCAAGGTTTCAAAGTATATGAAATGATATGTCATGATTGCTTTTTATGTTCCCGTGATGTTATCCTTTATTGTTAGTCTCACCTTATAATTATCGTTCCTTCAAGGTGAGACAAAGCGATCACGATTGTTCCATAATGTAATCGGAGGTCACCGACCTTACGTCACTCCGATAGGTACATGACTTTCCTTGGGCTCTCATGCATGCTAAATATGTACATGGGGGAGGGAGGGGATACATGGGGATATGGGAAGGGATACATGTTCATTGCCACCTGGTCAGCTGGCGTTATCATCCCGGACGCGGGATGCCCGGACGCGAGATATATGGGCGAGCCGATGTATTTCGGCGCTATGTGGGCGAGCCGACTTGTTCGGCGCTATGACATGACATGACCAGACAAGCATGCATGGTATCCGCCCTCAGAGGCACTCATATGTACAGGTTACAGCTTTACATGATATGATCCATATGTACAGGTTACAGCTTTACATGATATGATCCATATGTACAGGTTACAGTTTTACATGACATGTTCCATATGCACAGCTTACTCCCTTATACATGATATGTCTCATATGTACAGGATACTCTCTCATACGATATACTCTACATCTCCATATTGTTGTTGCACATGATTACGTTTCTTTCTATGTTACCATCCATGCCTTACATACTCAGTACATTGCTCGTACTAACGCCCCTTTTTGTGGGCGCTGCGTTTCATGCCGCGCGGTACACCCCGATGAGTAGAAGCCATTACGAGACGTTCCGGCGGATTGGCGAGCTCCACTTCATTCCGGAGTGTTTCCGAGTCGAGTTTCTATGCTACGACATACGGAATAAAGTTAGAGACTTTGTAGACGAGTCGTGAGTCTAGAGTGACGAGTTTTGAAAACGGCCCCACTAGCCGATGTGTTTTATTATACATTATGTTATAGGGTCCTTACGCTTACAGACTGTGTTTAGTTTGAAAAACGACAAAAAGATTTTGCAAATTTTACTATATATTTTACTTTCATTTGATTTAAGTATCCAAAGAGAATACGTGAGTAATACGAGACAGCGGGTTCGCTCGGCTCGAAGAGGGTCGGTGCCCATCACACCCTAGTGAGATCGGGGTGTGACACCTTATATGGTCAAGCTATGGTTTATACGTCTTTTGTATGACTAAGTTTCAAAAGTTGCATAAAAGTTTGGTTTTTAAAAGAGTTTTGTTCCTAAATGATTCGAAAACTACGAAAGTCGTAACTTTCACGAACGAGAACCGGATCGCTTCGATATGCTCAAAAATGATTCTATGATGTATGATGACTTAAATTTTTATGGGCGGGCCTGACTTGAGTCGACACCCCTCCGTGGCCCCGCGACTTTCCTTATGTACTTCGACGATTTTTGAAAGGATATGATATGACCATTATTCCGATTTCAAGTACGATCGGTTTACTTATCTTTTGAGTTTGTAATAATGATTCGATAACATATGATGACTATAATTTTTGTGGCGGGCCCGGATTGGGTTGACGCTCGTCGTGGGTCCCGCCGATCTTCTTGTATAATTCGATGGCTTTTGAAAGAATTCAATATGACTACCTTTCCGACCCCGAGTATGACTATATATTTGTAAGTTGAGTCTAAAATAATGATTCGTATACTTATGATTTTGATACGTGACTATATGGTTTACGAAGCTCGGTTTGATATGTTTCAAGACAGTGATGTTCGGAAGAAAATACGATTTGACTATTGTCTTGGTTTTGAAATAATAGTTCGCTTCGGTTATTCTGTTGAGTGTGTAATAAGGATTTGTATGCATATGGCTACTTACGATTCTGCTCGTGCGTTCTGTGTTACATCCTTCACCGGATCCCGGGTCGGTTGTTATCGTGCGCACTATTCTGAAGTATGTTGTGTTTCCGAAGTATGATGTGATACGAAGTATGATGTGTCGTACGCCAAGCCCCTTCTTGGCCGGGTACCGTGTATATATGTTATGATGTGTGACGGAGATGTTCGGAGATATAAAACCTTCTGAAGTATGATTTGTTGTGGCGTCCAGATGGAGTGGCGACCACGTTCCGTCCGTCGGGTCCCATTACGGACCGTATGTGTCACACCCTAATTTTCGACAGGGTGTGATGGGCACCCGACCCTTACTTAAGGCCGAGCGAATCCGTTCGACACTGTAATACTCATAACCAAGTTGTAGCCCGCAAAACATGACACAAGTACATAATGAAAACTTTTTTTTTTTTTTTTAAAAACAAACATGCCTTTCATCTTATCAAATCAAATAAAACTAGCATCGTATGAAATACGTAAACATATGAAGTTCGTAACATAATGCATAATAATACATCGGCTTACATGCCGCTTACAAAAGCCGACATATCATACACACGTTGAACCTTGTCTCGCAAAAGTCTACCATAACTTCGGATACCATACAAAAGCACTCGGACTCGAAGCCTCCGGAGAAAATGGAGCTCGCCAATGTTGTGCTAGAACATCTTCTACTAACATCACCTACTCATCTGTATATACCTGCGCGACATGAAACGCAACCCCGAAGAAAGGGGTCGGTACACGGAATATGTGCGAGCATGTAAAGCATGGCATACAGAAAACGAAGTCATAACCGAATAAGGAGTACGAACGTGAGCACGATAGCCGAATACCAAAGTGCTTGTATTTGACATACAAATCATACATAACGGATACAAAGACGGAAATATGACAATCGGAATGCCAAAATGCTTCGCTTTCTTGTGAAAACATTTGTCTCATACATACGAAAAATCAAACACATCATATGAGCCGACATTAACGAATGCCGGGAACGTACGGCCCGATCCATAAAT
Source organism: Lycium ferocissimum (assembly GCF_029784015.1). NCBI lineage: Eukaryota > Viridiplantae > Streptophyta > Magnoliopsida > Solanales > Solanaceae > Lycium > Lycium ferocissimum. The sequence continues at coordinate 7,137 of NW_026726842.1, forward strand.
AATACGATAATGTCGAGAACGTACGGCCCGATCCATATATAATATAATAATGCCGAGGAACGTACGGCCCGATCCATATATAATATAATAATGCCGAGGAATGTACGGCCCGATCCATATATAATATAATAATGCGGGAACGTACGGCCCGATCCACATATAATATAATAGTCATAAAGTTACTACCCGGCCCTACAGTGAGGGACTCGGTAAATCAAATCATATCGTCATATTATCACATATCATATCACATATCATATCGTATCATCAAATCCTCACATATCATATCATATCACATACGGTCCGTAATGGGACCCGGCGGACATGAACGTGGTCGCCACTCCATACATTTAGCCACACACATCATACTTCGGAATATTGCATACCTCCGAACACATCATACTCCGTATCACATATATCATATCACATCATACTTCGAAAAACACATCATACTTCGGAATCACATCATACTTCGGAATCACATCATACTTCACAATATAGCATAGCGCGCACGATAACATACCGGCCCGGGACTCGACGAAAGAGGTAATAACAGAATGCACGACGAGATCGTGGGAAATCACATGCAATACAAAACACACAAAGACCTATGATTCAAAGATAATCAAAGCGAACTATTATTTACAAACCAAGATAATAGCCAAATCAGATTTTCTTCCTAATATTACTCGGGAACATATCAAACCGAACTTCCGAAACCATAGTCACGTATAAAATCACATACATAAAAATCCTTATTTCAGACTCAACAGATAAATAAGTAATCATATTCGGGGGTCGGAAAGATAGTCATATTAAGTTCTTTCAAAAAGTCGTAAGCACTATACAAAGGAAAGTCACGGGACCCACGGATGAGCGTCAACCCAATCCGCGCCCGCCTATGAAAATTAAACTCATTATACGTTATAGAATCATTTACGAGCATATCAAAGCCATCCGGTTCTGTCTGTGAAAGTTACGGACGTTCGTAGTTACAAAACTCTTTGAAAACAAAACTTTTTATCGACATTTGAAAACCAATCATACAAAGACATATAAACCATAGCTTGACCATATAAGGATGCCAACATCAAGAAGCAAATAAGCATCGTAAACATGCTCGGACTTTACGAATAGAATTACCCCAAGGCTCGTAACGTATCATAGCTTAACCATATCTAAGACATGCCAAAAGAAGGAAAGGTAAGCTTTACATACCTCGTCCGCTTCCTACGCTAATCCAAATTTAAGTCTCAAACCTTCCAAGATCTACAATAAGGTCATTAAGTACCAAACATTAGCCATAAGCACTTAAGAATCCAATCCCAAGCCATCACTTTATTTACGAAATTTGGGCGGCATTTCCCTATGTATAGTTCAACAACCCAGAATTCAACTCGGACAATATTTTCAACAACAATACCAACAACCATATAAGTAACATCAATAATCGATTCAAAACGCATTCTAACATTAATAACCCTTTCAACACAATTCAACAACATTCCATCCACTACATAATGAAACCCGAAACCTCCACAACGCAACACATTTTCTTCCTTCGGAATTCATGAACTACATTAATAATCCATTACTTCCATAAATTCAATAAACTATATAAAATTCCATAACAAGCCGCAAACAACTATAACTTCACTTTGAACCATTAAACTTTCATTAGCACCATAGAATCCACAACACAACAATCCAAACATACTAAATAAATTTAGTTCATTCCTTGTCACAAAAAAGCCCATACTCACGGCTCAACATCAACATACAAAATTTCATGAATTTCATCCATTTCTACACACCATCCCCTACGTTTTAATCCGTTAAAATTTTAAATACACTCGTTAACAATGAAAAGGAACCGTATTCATACCTTAAGCATGCAGCCCCCCACGTTATCACTCTTCACCTTGGTTGATTTTTAGCTCAAAATTGAAGACAATGCAGCGTACAACACTTTTCTCTTCATGGGCTTCGGAATTCGGGGCTCAGATTTTGGTCAAAATTGGTTTTTCTTCTCTCAAGGTTCTCTCTCTCTCTCTTTACAGAATTTTCTGGTTATTCTTGGTCTGAAAAATGAGAGGAAAGGGCTGAAATTAGACTTAAATAGGCATGGGTCATGGGCCTAACCCGATTGGGCCCGGTTTGGGCCTAGCAGCGACCCTTTCCGCCTTAAACGCCCACCTCCCTTATCCCGATGTGACGGCCCACGACCTATGGTTGGAAAGATAATTCAATTATATACAACTTTTATCTTTGGTGTTTTCAAATTCCAAACTTATAATACCGTTTCTACACCTCGAAAGTCAGATCACCCGAAAACATTACTTAAAAATATTTGTTTGGAGGACTTCCACTTTGATTTGGCTCAAGAGTCCTTCTTGAGTTATGTTTAACTTCACATATGTGATTCATATAAATTGTCGCATGTCCCAAAAAAATCTCGGTGTGTGGACCCCGCCTCAGCTTGCGAATAATCCGACGTATAAAAATACGAAATGTAATCTTTTGTCAACGTGAGTTTAAATTATGAAGCAACAACATGATTGTCAATTTTTGGACTCCAATTTTTTCTTGGTCATGGCCGAATGGCCTCTTGTTCTTTCTCCATGCTTCTTGAATTTTCTAGGGTGCTAAATGATGAAGATGACTTAATTAGTCATCTTTTGCCATATATAATTAACACATGTGGGCTATGGCCCACACCAAACACATGGCCACATATGGCCATTTTCATGAAATATTTAGTTTCCAAAATTTCACTTCTAGCCCTTAATTTCCATGAAATGCTTAACTTTCCATAATTCACTTTTAACCCCCAAATTTTCCTTATTCCCAATTTACCCTTAACACTCCATGCCAATGAAAAGATGAATATGCAACTTGTGCATTAACACAAAATCAACAAAACCGGAGATTAAAAGTCTTGTCCATAACTTGTCGCAACCAACTTAAAATATTCCAACGCACAAAATACGGGATATAACAGTATGTGATATGATGTGATATGTGATGATCTGATGATACGATATGATATGTGATATGATATGTGATAATATGACGATATGATTTGATTTATCGAGTCCCTCACTAGAGGGCTGGGTACGGCATGTTTATGATTATTATATGATATATGGATCGGGCCGTACGTTCCTCGGCATTATTATATGATATATGGATCGGGTCGTACATTCCTCGGCATTATTATATGATATATGGATCGGGCCGTACGTTCCTCGGCACTATTATTTTATTTATGGATCGGGTCGTACGTTCCTCGGCATTCGGTTAACGTCGGTTATATGTCGCATTTTATGCGTAATCGGAAAAGTCGGAAATAATTCGGAATGGTAGGAATTAAGGTTCTAATTGGATTCTACTTAATGTGCATGCAATGTTTAAGGAAATATTGACGGAAATATTAAGGAAGGTTAAGGGCAAATTTGGAAATAACCTTGGTTTGTGAGGAAAAAGATCATGTTTGGATTTTTCTTAAAATGGGTATGTCGGTTATGGAAGTTTGAATGTGAAACACTAAAGAAGACTAGGGGCAAAATGGTAATAATGAGAAAAGTCGAGGGGCAAAACGGGAATTTCACCCAAGTTTCATGAATATTCCTAAAAGGGGCCTTAATGGCCATGTGACAAAAAAATAATAATATGAAAGAAAGAAAAGATGACATGAGTTAGTCATCTTTCTAGAAAATAAAAGAAAAAGGAAAGAATTCTCTAGAGAGGGCATGTGCCCCTCACATGCATGTAAGGTGAATATATATATATATATATAAGAGAGAGGAGTGTTCATATTTCATGAAGAAGGAGGAAACAAAAGATGAAGAGCAAGACTAAGTAGGGGTTCGGCCATGACCCCAATTTTTACCCCTTTGAAATCTTTCTCCAAAAATTAATTTCTTGTGGTTTTCCTACTAAATTAAGTGCCCTCTACAACTTGGTGTGGTTGGTTTGGAAGAAAGAAGGCTTGTTTCTTCAAATGGACAACTTACTCAAGTAAAGAAGATTGAAGAAAAAGGTAAGGATTCATCCCATTTATTTATGTTATGAAGGTTGGTTTGTGTTGGGGAATATGTAAATGAGTAGAAATCATGAAAATATGGAAGTTGGCATGGTGAATGTGTGTGCATGTTGTGGCCGTGCATGTGCATGTGTTGTGTAGGCAAGGATGAGTTGATTTTATGTTGTATTATAGTTGTGATTATTGTGGAATTTGTATTGGAAATGAAAGTAGAACGAAAATGGATTGAAGTTGAAAATTCCATGTTGGCCGTGGGATTAGATGTGAGGTAATGGAAATGGTTTAATGTTGTTTAATATGGTGATTGTGTTGTTGTGATCCTTGCATTGTAAATATAGGAAAAATGATGAAAGTTTGCATGGGAATAGAATGTGGGAATTTATGCCATTTTATTATGATTTTATGACATTATGGAACTAAGTTGTTAAGGAGCAAATTATGATATTTGTTGATGAACTTAGAAGATGGAAATATGTTATGAATATGTATGTTGAAGATTAGAAGATTTGGATAAATTATGACTTTGGTGGAAAGTTGTGTATTTTGTATAATTTGTGTATATATTGCAAAAATGGTATGAAATGCTTCCAAATGGCATTGTAACGATTCTAGTTAGTAATGAATGTGAATATGATGGTATTGATTTGGACATGTGAAGTTGGAATGGAAGTTATTGCATTGTGTTGGAAAGTTGATTAGTTGTATCATATTGTGTTTTGTTGTGGTTGTTGATGTTGTTGTTGGGTTGTTGTTGATTGTTTTGAGCCGAGTTTAATTCTCGGGGTGTCGTATTTATAGGGGAGGTGCTGCCGGAATTTTTATAGACAAGTATTGGTCAAGAATAGAATTTCTAAGTCTCATGAATAGTAATTGGTCAAAGTGACCATTTGCAGATTTTTGACGAAACGGGATTGAAGTTTTGGCAAGTGCAAAGGACAAGAAAGGTATGTAAAGCTTTTCATTTCCTTTTCATGGCACGACTTAGGTGTGTTAGCTTCGGATTTGGCCCTTGGAGTCGCTCCTATCTCTCGGAATCTACATCTAAAATTGAGCCTTTTTCATTCAACGGAATTGAACCTAATTAGGTTACATTTGACTAGATTGATTTTAGACATCTAGAATTTGTACAAATCTAATCCGATCACTCTAAAACACTTACTAATGATATTATGAAGTTCAACGAATGTTATTTAAGTACGCCACCTCATTTGACCGAGGTGGGCCCACTATTTCCGATTTTACCCTTCTGTGTTTATGACTTGTCTTCGAGCGGCTTTAAAGGAAACGTTTTAACTACTCCTCTATTTATTACTTAAAAATCGTTTTAAATATTCCGTTAAGTCCTATGATGTGTTCGATACGTATCACGAATCCGAACGTTCGTCCCGACATAACCTACCGTGATGTCCGAAAGGTACGTACTATGCTTCCGTCCGATTTCATCACTTTGATTTGTCATTCGCTATGCCTCATTGAGTCTCTGCGGAAATATATATGTTATTTTTATTGCATTAGTTTCTCACTACTCCACTCGTGGATGCCTCAATATTTCCCACACCGAGCCGGGCCGGGATATGTTCTCAAGCGTATGTCTGCATTGTTCGCCGCGCCCGGTGTGAGGGGGCGGTATATACGTGCATGGGTTGTGGAGTATGATGTGTGCCATGTACGCTTATCGACATCCGCCGATTATGTTCGATATGGCCATTTGGTATGTTATGATTTGTTTCGGAGATATTCCCTACTCGAAGTATGATGTGTTTTGGCGCGGAGACGGGGGCGCCTATGTTACGTTCACCGAGTCCCATAGCGGGGCCGGCTTTAGCATATGTTTTCTCGCATGCATTACTTATGATTTCTGATACGCATTTTTGATTACTTATGCATCTCAGTTGCTTTCCGCACATTCCGTTCTGATTTTAATTTTATTTATTACATTCTCTGCTTTACATATTCAGTACATTTTCCGTACTGACCCCCTTTCTTCGGGGGCTGCGTTTCGTGCCACGCAGGTACAGACGTTTGATTTGCTGATCCGTTCGCCTAGGTTATCTGCTCAGCTGTTTGAAGTGCTCCTTTGTCCGGAGCCCATGATTTGGTATAGACTTTTTTATTTCATATGTACATATTCATTACGGGGTACGACGGGGCCCCGTCCCGTCATACGATTTTGTTTTGTTCTAGAGGTACGTAGACATGTGGTGTGGGTTATGTATATGTTTCGTGAGATTTGCGTACGTTTAGAGTTTATCTATGTTTTGTGACGGCCTTATCGGCCTTCGTGCGGCATGCCCACTTGTCCTTGTTAAATTATTATTTCTGCTTATTTGTAATATTTTGCTAATTTAGGTTAAGGTACGTATGAGTGTCCAACTAGGGCACGTGTCGCGGCCTACGGAGTTGGGTCGTGACAAAAGTGGTATCAGAGCGGTTAGGTCCTCGGAATGTCTACAGACCGTGTCTAGTAGAGTCTGTTTATGGTGTGAAGCGCGCCACATTTATAAACGGGGAGGCTACGGGGCATCTAGGAATTGTTGACCTTCTTTACGTCTTAGATCGTGCGATAGAGCCAAGTCATAGAAAATAAAAATTCCTTGCGCAAGCTTTACATATGGCGGAAGATGGCAAGTGGTGACGGGAAAGGTCACACGGGTAAGTTTGAATATATTTGTTCCGTTACTCGAAACGAGAAGGTCCGAATGGTTAGAGTGGGATACGAATCTGTATATTCTGTATAGTATTATGGGTATTTGCGGCGTACAGATTTCGAGCAATAAGAATTGGCAAAGGTGATTACCGAAGCTCAAGAAGGGTAAAATAGTAATTGTACAAGAAAGGACGTGTTGTGAATATGCCTCGGGATCTGTAAGGCCTCGATTAGCCTCGTATTATGTAATAAAGGTCGTGTGTGGAAATGGACATGATTATACCGACATTAAGGGACCGAATCTATCGAAGTTGCGAAGTTAAGCGTGCTCGGGGAGGGGAGCAATTTTAGGATGGGTGACCCCCCTGGGAAGTAATTGAAAAATTTTGCAAACTTGGAATTTAAGGGGATAAATGAGAAGTTAGATAGACCTAAGAATAACTATAGTACACGGGATGAATTATGACAAGCTCCAGTTTAAGGAAATGATAGTAGAGTTACGATAAGAATATGGACGGAAAAAGAGTCGTGACAGGTATGAATGTAGAGGTAAGACCGTAGTGGGAAGAATACAAGAAATAAATGAAAATTTGGGGTGGCCTAAAGGAAAAGGAAGTATGTGAAGCGGCTAGCACCCTTACAGAAGTCGCACAGATGCAATTAACGAAAGGTATTACGGCACGGAATATAAGGGATGAAGTGAAGGGTGAGAAATAAATGTTACGGACTACGGATCGACTACGATTGCGTTACAAATGGTGATCGGAAGAGTTCTAACAGGACAATATTTGGAAAAGCAATTGAGTAAAGATATTGAGAGTAAGAGAATGGAAATATTGGAAGGAATTAAGGATAAGGAATATGATTAAGAAAAACCTTTGGAAGATGATAAGCGAAGTAGGAAACCATTATGTAAGAATGAGAGAAGCAAGTTTGCAATCAAGCGAGAAGTAAAACGTGACGAGGAAACTTCCATAGGTCTCTAAAGTAGTAGTAAAAATAGCTAACCCCCGAACGCGATCCCGTATGCCATATTTCTGCGCCCCTGACCTCGATGGAATTCTGCCTATTATACTCCGGTACTTCTGAATCCAATTATGTCTCTATCTAATGTACCTCTGTATATTCAATTCTGATCACAAATCGGTTTGATACATCTCTCGTGCTCTCGACTCGATACGAATCGTCGATAAACCTCTCGTATGTACGCCTTGATTACGGATCTGTCCTACATACGTCTGTACGCCCGACCCCGGCTGTAAATCTGTCTGGTATATGTGTGCCGGTACGCCTGATTCTGACTCCGGATTTATTCAATATAGTTCGGTACGTCTGATTCTGACTGTGGGAATGTCCGACATGTTTCTGCACGTTTGACTCCGACTTTGAGTCGGCCTAAGACAACGTCAAATTATGATTCTGTCTATCGTACCTTCGTACTTCCGATTCCGGGTGTGACTCTGTCCGACGTCCGTTAGGTCTTCTGACTCTGACGAAGATTCTGTTTGCCGTATATTTGATTTAGGACCCGAGCAGCCCTAGCGAGGGGATATCGAAGAATGACAAAGGAGTTGAAAAACGTAGGCCCTTACAAGTGTTTTGATCAAGTTCGAGTATGTGTTTGGGAAGAAGGAGACCTCCCCGAAATATTAAGAGACCCCAAGGTCAGTTGAACATTCGAGGACGAATGTTCTAAAGGGAGGGAGGATGTTATACCTCGCATTTTATGCGTAATCGGAAAAGTCGGAAATAATTCGGAATGGTAGGAATTAAGGTTCTAATTGGATTCTACTTAATGTGCATGCAATGTTTAAGGAAATATTGACGCGGAAATATTAAGGAAGGTTAAGGGCAAATTTGGAAATAACCTTGGTTTGTGAGGAAAAAGATCATGTTTGGATTTTTCTTAAAATGGGTATGTCGGTTATGGAAGTTTGAATGTGAAACACTAAAGAAGACTAGGGGCAAAATGGTAATAATGAGAAAAGTCGAGGGGCAAAACGGGAATTTCACCCAAGTTTCATGAATATTCCTAAAAGGGGCCTTAATGGCCATGTGACAAAAAAATAATAATATGAAAGAAAGAAAAGATGACATGAGTTAGTCATCTTTCTAGAAAATAAAAGAAAAAGGAAAGAATTCTCTAGAGAGGGGCATGTGCCCCTCACATGCATGTAAGGTGAATATATATATATATATATAAGAGAGAGGAGTGTTCATATTTCATGAAGAAGGAGGAAACAAAAGATGAAGAGCAAGACTAAGTAGGGGTTCGGCCATGACCCCAATTTTTACCCCTTTGAAATCTTTCTCCAAAAATTAATTTCTTGTGGTTTTCCTACTAAATTAAGTGCCCTCTACAACTTGGTGTGGTTGGTTTGGAAGAAAGAAGGCTTGTTTCTTCAAATGGACAACTTACTCAAGTAAAGAAGATTGAAGAAAAAGGTAAGGATTCATCCCATTTATTTATGTTATGAAGGTTGGTTTGTGTTGGGGAATATGTAAATGAGTAGAAATCATGAAAATATGGAAGTTGGCATGGTGAATGTGTGTGCATGTTGTGGCCGTGCATGTGCATGTGTTGTGTGGCAAGGATGAGTTGATTTTATGTTGTATTATAGTTGTGATTATTGTGGAATTTGTATTGGAAATGAAAGTAGAACGAAAATGGATTGAAGTTGAAAATTCCATGTTGGCCGTGGGATTAGATGTGAGGTAATGGAAATGGTTTAATGTTGTTTAATATGGTGATTGTGTTGTTGTGATCCTTGCATTGTAAATATAGGAAAAATGATGAAAGTTTGCATGGGAATAGAATGTGGGAATTTATGCCATTTTATTATGATTTTATGACATTATGGAACTAAGTTGTTAAGGAGCAAATTATGATATTTGTTGATGAACTTAGAAGATGGAAATATGTTATGAATATGTATGTTGAAGATTAGAAGATTTGGATAAATTATGACTTTGGTGGAAAGTTGTGTATTTTGTATAATTTGTGTATATATTGCAAAAATGGTATGAAATGCTTCCAAATGGCATTGTAACGATTCTAGTTAGTAATGAATGTGAATATGATGGTATTGATTTGGACATGTGAAGTTGGAATGGAAGTTATTGCATTGTGTTGGAAAGTTGATTAGTTGTATCATATTGTGTTTTGTTGTGGTTGTTGATGTTGTTGTTGGGTTGTTGTTGATTGTTTTGAGCCGAGTTTAATTCTCGGGGTGTCGTATTTATAGGGGAGGTGCTGCCGGAATTTTTATAGACAAGTATTGGTCAAGAATAGAATTTCTAAGTCTCATGAATAGTAATTGGTCAAAGTGACCATTTGCGGATTTTTGACGAAACGGGATTGAAGTTTTGGCAAGTGCAAAGGACAAGAAAGGTATGTAAAGCTTTTCATTTCCTTTTCATGGCACGACTTAGGTGTGTTAGCTTCGGATTTGGCCCTTGGAGTCGCTCCTATCTCTCGGAATCTACATCTAAAATTGAGCCTTTTTCATTCGACGGAATTGAACCTAATTAGGTTACATTTGACTAGATTGATTTTAGACATCTAGAATTTGTACAAATCTAATCCGATCACTCTAAAACACTTACTAATGATATTATGAAGTTCAACGAATGTTATTTAAGTACGCCACCTCATTTGACCGAGGTGGGCCCACTATTTCCGATTTTACCCTTCTGTGTTTATGACTTGTCTTCGAGCGGCTTTAAAGGAAACGTTTTAACTACTCCTCTATTTATTACTTAAAAATCGTTTTAAATATTCCGTTAAGTCCTATGATGTGTTCGATATGTATCACGAATCCGAACGTTCGTCCCCGACATAACCCCCGTGATGTCCGAAAGGTACGTACTATGACTTCCGTCCGATTTCATGATTTGATTTGTCATTCGCTATGCCTCATTGAGTCTCTGGAAATATATATGTTATTTTTATTGCATTAGTTTCTCACTACTCCACTCGTGGATGCCTCAATATTTCCCACACTGAGCCCGGGCCAGGATATGTTCTCAAGCGTATGTCTCTGCATTGTTCGCCGCGCCCCGGTGTGAGGGGGCAGGTATATACGTGCATGGGTTGTGGAGTATGATGTGCCATGTACGCTTATGCTGACATCTGCTGATTATGTTCTGATATGGCCATTTGGTATGTTATGATTTGTTTCGGAGATATTCCCTACTACGAAGTATGATGTGTTTTGGCGCGCGGAGACGGGGGCGCCTATGTTACGTTCACCGAGTCCCATAGCGGGGCCGGCTTTAGCATATGTTTTCTGCATGCATTACTTATGATTTCTGATACGCATTTTTTGATTACTTATGCATCTCAGTTGCTTTCCGCACATTCCGTTCTGATTTTAGTTCTATTTATTACATTCTCTGCTTTACATATTCAGTACATTTTCCGTACTGACCCCCTTTCTTCGGGGGCTGCGTTTCGTGCCACGCAGGTACAGACGTTTGATTTGCTGATCCGTTCGCCTAGGTTATCTGCTCAGCTGTTTGAAGTGCTCCTTTGTCCGGAGCCCATGATTTGGTATAGACTTTTTATTTCATATGTACATATTCATTCTGGGGTACGACGGGGCCCTGTCCCGTCATATGATTATGTTTTGTTCGTAGAGTCCGTAGACATGTGGTGTGGGTTACGTATATGTTTCGTGAGATTTGCGTACGTTTAGAGTTTATCTATGTTTTGTGACGGCCTTATCGGCCTTCGTGCGGCATGCCCACTTGTCCTTGTTAAATTATTATTTCGCTTATTTGTAATATTTTGCTAATTTAGGTTAAGATGTGTGATAATGACCTTAAATCGAGGTCGGGGTGACGTCCCTTTGGGCGTTGATTTCGTTTATGTATTTCGACTTTGCATAAGTATGTATGTATGTGATGTTATGTAAGATAGGTGATGTTAGCGAGAAGATATAGGAAAAATGATGCTTTCCTGGGCGCCGATGTCGAACGCTTTTGTATAGTATCGGAGTTAAGTTAGAACTTTGTTAAGGAGCAAATTATGTCGTGTGTGTGATATGTCGGTTTGTGAGCCGGCGTAAGCGATGTATTATTATGCATTATCTTTGCGAAATTTGTTTTGTAATCGGCTATGTAAGACGATATATCGATGCTTCCGCATTATGTTACAGATTCGTTATGACTATAAATTTTACTTGATTTGAAAAAGATGAAAAGTATGATGTTCTTTGAAAATTTTCCTTCTGCATTTTGACACGTTTTGCGGGCCCGTTGATGTGATTTTGTGTATTACGAAAGTGTATCGGGTTCGCTCGGCCCTAATAAAGGTGGTCAAGTTTATCGGATTAAGGGTGTGACAATGAGTAAGAGGAATACAATGAGCAAACAATGATGCCAGAGGGTCTGATAGAAGGAATGGAAAAGTTGGAAGGCAAGAAAAAGCCTAACATAGATGAAACCGAGGTAATCAACTTCGGTGATGAAGAAAACATCAAGGAAACGCGAATCAGCGCACATTTGGAAGCGTCACAGAAAGAAGAGCTCATAGCTCTGTTAAAGGGATACGTGGACGTCTTCGCCTAGTTGATATTTGGCACAAATATCTAGATTTAGTGTCATTTACACTTTACTTCTTATCACTTTCATCGCACTTTTGAATGTGAATTGTTGTATATAAGCTTATGTTGATATGTTTATATGAATAGGTACAACAAGGACCAACGAAGGGTATTTCGGGCTTAAAAATCGTTTGAGTGATTCCGAGGCTATGTACGACGATTGAATGTTGCGAAGGAAGTTCCAACATTGAAGGCAAAATCCGACCCGAAGGGTCTCGTACGGCGGCCGTCGCGCCGCACGTCGGCGCACAAAATACCCCTTATCGATTCTCGGACATGTTATGCTTTGGGTATGCGGAGCACGGCGGATGCACGGACACGGTCATGCGATGGCCATGCGACGCATGACCAAAGCACGTTGCGGCGTCGATTGTCCTATTTAGATCGGGATTGGGCCACTTATCTTATATTTACCCTAGTATATAAATAGCCGTTTTGAACATTAGAGGGGCGGCTTGGACGACTTTTTGAGAAGTGTGAAACTCTTTCTAGGTTTTATTCCTCTTCTATTATTTTTCTTTACATCAAAACCCTAAGTAATGATGAATTCTTCTTTCGCTTATCAAATCATGTGTAACTAAACACTTAAATTCTGGGGTTGTGGGGTAGCCATGAATATTGATGTTTGACAAGTGTTTCAATCTTAGCAGCTTGCTCATATGCAATTGCTTCATTGCTTCTGTGTTTAATCTCTTGATTGTACGCGCAACAGTTGAGTACTACCTCCTCGTTGACATATAAGTGCTTGGGAAAGACGTTGTTCTTTTGGAGAAGAAAGTAATGAGATTGTGATCTGAATATCCCTAGAGTTGGGCAAGGATTTGTGACTAGGATAGGAATATACTTAGTTACCGCAATCAATGATGTATATGCCCTTATTGCATTCTTGATAGGTCAATACCATAGGAATATAGGAGGCGATTTATCTTGAATCGGCGAGTAGAGGTTCGGAAGAATCCTACGAGATTAATGATCGGTTAATTAGCCATTGTGAACAAAGTTGCTAAGTTGAGATACTTGATGGACTCAATAGGATTGGTGAACCAACCACGACCTTGGAATACTTCTAAAATCTTGATAAAAGCTATTCTTCCTCACGTTCTAAGCACAAGTTATTGAAATTTTACACTAGTAGTTAGTTACATTACAACATTTAGTTATAGAAAGAACCAACACTTTTATTCTTCGCTTGCATAGATAGTAAGCAATAGTTTATTCTCGTGTGTATTGATCATAAGTCTCTGTGGGTTCGACATCCGATTTTACATAATCACGTTATTACTTGTACGACCACGTACACTTGCGTGTGCATTTGGACGCAACAAGTCATACACAGATATGCCAGGATTGAGAACTGAAATAGTAGCCCACATATTGCCCATTAAAGAAGGTTTTACTCCGGTCGTCAAGCAAAAGACTCGGACATTTGAACCAGACATGAGTATCAGAATTAAGGACGAGGTGTCATACGCTGATATGCTAGGATTGAGAACTGAAATAGCGGCCCACATATTACCCATTAAAGGAGGTTTTGCTCCAATCAAGCAAAAGACTCAGACATTTAAATGGACATGAGTATCATAATTAAGGACGAGGTGGAAAAATATATCGAATCTGGGATAGTGGAGGTGACATCCTACCCACTTGGTTGGCCAGCATAGTGCCCGTACCCAAGAAGGACAGAAAAATCTGAATTGAGTGGACTATCGGGATCTTAGTTGGATCAAAGATAACTTCTCCCTTCCGAACATCCACATTCGCATCGATAACTGCGCCAAGCATGAGCTACAGTCATTTGTGGATTGTTTTGCCGGGTACCATCAGATACTCATGAGCGAAGAAGACACTAAAAAGACAGCTTTCATCACCCCTTAGGGAGTCTATCATTATCGAGTAATGCCATTTTGCCTAAAAAATGTCGGTGCCACGTATATGAGAGCGATGACCACTTTGTTCCATGATATGATACAACGAGATATCAAAGTCTATGTGGAAGATGTCATCTTATAGTCATCATAAAGTCTAGGGAGAGTTCAGAGCATATCACGCACTTGCGTAAATTCTTCGACCGGCTTCGCAAGTTTAACTTGAAGTTGAACCCAGCAAAGTGTGCATTCGAACTCGCGTAAATTGTTGGGGTTCATAGTTAGCGATGAGGCATTGAATTAGACCCAACCAAAATCAAGGCAATTCAAGAATTGCCACCTTCCCAAACCAAGAAAGAAGTCATGAGCTTCCTGGGAAGATGAAATTACATTGGGCGATCCATAGCCTAATCAACTGTAATTGTGGAGCCAATCCTCAATTACTCAAGAAAGACGCTCCCACAAAATGGACAGAGGAATGTCAAGAAGCGTTCGATAAAATCAAGAAATACCTGTCCAACCCTCCTGTCTTGGTACCACCCAGACCAGGGAGTCCATTGCTACTGTACTTATCAGTGTCGGAGAATGCTTTCGGATGCATGCTTGCCCAACATGATGAGGAAGGCAAAAAGGAACATGCCATCTACTATCTAAGCAAGAAGTTCACATCCTGCGAGTCAAGATACACGCTCGTAGAGAAAACATGTTGTGCCCTAACATGGGTCGCCCAAAAGCAAAGGTATTACTTGTCTGTGTTCACCACCCACCTTATCTCCAGAATGGACCCATTAAGGCATATCTTTCGACGACCGATGCCCATAGGGATATTAGCCGAATGGCCCATGCTACTGAGCGAGTTCGACGTCGTATATGTAGCGCAAAATGTAATAAAGGTACAGGCATTGGCCGACCTGCTAGGAAAGAGCCCTGTTGATGATGAACCTAAACCATTACGGACTTTCTTCCCAGACGAGGAGGAGATGGCTATGGAAGAAGAGGTGACCGTGCCATACTTAGGATGGAGACTGTTCTTCGATAGAGCAGTCAACTATAAAGGATCAGGAATCGGAGTAGTGTTGATATCAGAAATAGGACAACATTATTCGATGGCCGCAAAACTTAACTTTAGATTTACCAATAACATGGCCGAATACGAAGCATGTATTCTCGGTCTCTGAATGGCATTGGACATGAAAATACAAAATTTGTTGGTAATCAGGGATTCCGACTTGCTAATCAATCAAGTGAAATGTAATTGGACAACCAAGAATGACAAAATACTACAATATGTGAATCTGGTACAGTGATTGTATGGAAGATTCAAAAGCATCGACTTCAGGCATACTCCAAGGGCTCAGAGCGAGTTCGCTGACGCTTTGGCTACAATAGCTTTCATGATTCAGCATCCCGAGGGTACCCACATTGATCTGCTAGAGATCACTCTGAAAAAAGAACAGGCTCACTGCGTCCACGTTGAGGCCAAGCCAGATGGCGAACCATGGTACGTCGACATCAAGGCATACCTAGATAAATGAGAGTATCCTGCAGAAAGCTCAGTGAATCAAAAGAAAATCATCCGAAGACTAGCCAACAGATTCTTCCTGAACAAAGAAGTGTTGTACAAAAGGACACCCGATCTCGGGTTACTCAGCTGCATAGACGCCGAAAAAGCCATAAAATTGTTGAATGAGGTACACGCGGGGGCATGCGAACCTCACATGAATGGATTTATCATTTGCAAGAAGATCTTGAGGATGGTATACTACTGGATGACCATGGAGCATGACTCCTGTAAATTCTTGTAAAAATGCCATCAATGCCAAATACACGGAGACCTGATCAAGGTTCCTCTTAGAAGTTGCATGCAATGAGCTCATCGTGGCCATTTATGGCATAGGGGGTTGACTTCATCGGACCCATCGAGCCACCGGTATCTAATAGACGTTGCCTCATCTTATCCGCCATCGACTACTTCACCAAATGGGTGGAAGCAGCTTCTTACAAATCGGTAACCAAGAAAGTCTTGGCTGACTTTGTCAAGAACAATTTAAAATGCCGCTTCGATGTGCTCGAGTCCATCATTATGAACAACGAAGCCAATCTGAACAGCCACCCGATGAAGGATATCTGTGAACAGTTCAAGATCATTCACAGAAATTATACAGCCTACCGGCCACAGATGAATGAAGCCGTAGGGGCTGCCAACAAGAACATCAAAATAATCTTGAGAAAAATGATCGATAATAACAAGAATTGGCACGAACAACTGCATTATGCTTTGGTGGGGGTAAAGAATGACGATCCGGACGTCTATCGGAGCAATGCCGCATCTCTTTGTCTACGGTACGGAAGCGGTCATTCCCGCAGAAGTCGAGATTCCTCCACTCAGAATCATCCAAGAAGTCGAGCTAGACGATGCAGAATGGGTCAGAAATTGTTATGAGCAACTGGCCATGATAGATCAGAAGAGAATAGTGGTAGTATGCCATGGACAACTATATAGATAAAGAATGTCTCGAGCCTTCAAAAAGCGGGTCAGAGCCCGACTCTTCCAAATTAGGCAACTCGTGCTCAAGCGAGTCTTCCCCCACCAAGAAGAATACAAAGAAAAATTTGCGCCAAACTTGCAAGGGCCGTACATAGTTAGGAAAGTACTATCAGGAGGAGCCGTAGTCCTAGCCGAGATGGACGGATAAGAGTGGCCCAAATCCATAAATGCAGACGCGCTCAAGAGATACTACATTTAGGATTCCATTTTCTTGTAATTGCATTATCGTTTCCTTATAAACATACTTTTGTAATAGAATAGGAAAAACAAATCGTCTATGTAATGACCTACGCAATGATCTGACTTCCCCACAGTGGGGTACATAGGCAGTCCATATCGAGCTCAGTCGCATTATTAGTGAAAACCAAAGCTCAATTACTTTATTTTGAACTACGTTCGACCTGAATTCCTGCTGCGCCAGGATACGTAGGTGCTTTCAAGCTCTGTTGTCATAAAAGAAAAACCCAAGAAGCCCAAGAAACCCTTAGGAAACCTCAGAGACACCAAGGCAGGAGAAATTATCAAGATCAGAATATAAGGATCAACACAAGATTCAGCCAACATCAACCCTACACTGGGGCAAATTTTTTGAGGAAACCTAAAAAATTCCTATTAGAAGCAACCAACAAAGGAGATAATGAACCCAGATCATACACTGGGAAAGAATTTTTTAGGGAGCCTCAAAAATTTCTGGATGACGAGGCGATACAAGAGTTAATCAGAGAAAGACCTAAAACTGAGGAAAATTTTTTGAGAAAGATCTCAAAAATTCCCGCAGTTCAGGACTCAACAACAAGATCTCCTGAAAGATCAGAAGACCTCATTTGAAAGGCTGCACGTCATGACACATAAAACAAAGCAAAGATTTTTCAACAGAAAACAACACGCATTTTATAAACTTTACTTTAGATTTTCAAAATTAGCATAAGTATTGTTATATCCCGCCTTTTTGCATAATCGAAAAATTCGAAATAATTGTGATTTATGAGAAAGAAGGCCATGTTTGAATTTTTCTTAGTAGGTGTGTGGCGGATATGGGAGCTTGAATGCGGAAACAATGGAGAAGGCCTAAGGGCAAAATTGAAATTTTGGAAATTTGTTTCGGGAATTTTGAAATGAGAATTTTAGTTCATTGGGCCAAATAAATGAAAAGAAAAATTTGGGCCCAATACTTAGGGGGGTGGCCGGCCATGAAGGCCAAGCCCATGGAAATTTTAATTTATTTTGCATGTGATTAATTATATAAGGGAGCTAAAGTTCAAGAAACTTCAAGAAAAATAAAGGAAAAATCAAGAAGAAAAGAGAGAGGCCATTCGGCCTAGAGAGAAAAGAAAGAAAAGAAAAGAAGAAAAAAAATTCTTGGAGCTTGGTCTTGATTTCCAAAGCTTGGTTCTTCTTGAATTAGTAATAAGCTTAAGGTGCTCTACAAGTTGGTACAATTTTCAAGTCAAGGGAGTGCTTGTTTTGGCAAGGAGAAGCTATTGGAAAAGGTAAGAATTTCATGTTTTCTTTCATGTTATGGAAGGTTTATGGATGTTAGAATAAGTGGAATGGTATGGAAATCATGGAATTGTGTTTGTGAGTGTGTTAGCCGTGCATGTGTGTGAGTGTGTTGTAGCCGTGGAACATGGTAGTTGTATGAAGGAAAATTGTTAAACTTGTTAGCATGTTGATTATGTTGTTATGGTCTTATGAAATAAATGAGAAGTATGAAGAATTTGTGTGTTGTGAATTGTGGTGTGTGAAGCCGTGTGTATGTGTGTATATATAGCCGTGCATGTGCATGGTTGTGTATTGAAGATGTGTTGAAGTTTATGTTGTGTTCTAGTTGTAGTTATGATAGAATTCATATTGGAAATGAAAGTTGAATGAATTGACGGAAGTTGGAAAAATTGAGGTTGGCCGTGACCTATGGAAAAATTGAAATGAAAATGAATTGTTTTGTTTGATATGTTAGTTGTGTCGTTATGATTCTTATGACCTCAATAAAGGTTTAATGGTTTGAGTTGGTATTGATTTGAAAGTATGAAGTCGAAGTGAGAATTATTGCATTATGTCGGAAAGTAGGCATATTGTGTTGATTGTTTTGTTGTTGGTGTTGTTGTTGGCTTGTTGTTGGTTAGTTTAAGCCGAGTTGAATCTCGGGGTGTCACATTTATAGG
This sequence comes from Lycium ferocissimum, assembly GCF_029784015.1. Classification (NCBI taxonomy): domain Eukaryota; kingdom Viridiplantae; phylum Streptophyta; class Magnoliopsida; order Solanales; family Solanaceae; genus Lycium; species Lycium ferocissimum. Next base: position 26,010 of record NW_026726842.1, read on the forward strand.
GGAGGTCTTTGCCGGAATTTCGGTGGCCAAGTACTTAACCAAAGTTGAAATGTTAACTTGCATGAATAGTAACTGGTAAAGATGACCATTTGCAGATTTCTGACGAAACGAGATTGGAATTTTAGCAAGCGTAAAGGGCAAGGAAGGTATGTAAAGTCTTCCCTTTCATTCTTTGGCATGTTCTAAATGTATTAGACTCGGACGCGAACCTTAGATATGACTCGCGTCTCTTGAAACCCGAGATTGAAATTGACCCCATTTCTTTCGGCGCGATTGAACTAGTTTCCTTACCAATTGTCATCAAAGTGACATGTGTTTGCAACCTTCGCAAGTGAACTCGGATTGTCTCAAAACTTTCATGAATGACTCCATAAGGCCTATGATTCATAATTTGAGTTCACCACCTCGATTCACCCGAGGTGGGCCCACAGAATTCGAGACCTCTTACTATGGCCTTGTTTGACTAGTTCCTACTCAGTTCTTAAAAGAAATTTCTGATAAATGCTCCGTTTGTCAAATGATAAGTGTGACGAGTCCATAATATGTTGTGATATGTGTTATGATTCTTAAAGTATGATTTGATATGACAATCGTGCCATCCCCAAAAAGGGCATATATATATACACTATGATTGACGTCGACTTCTTGGAAAAGATTCGTTATTTGAATCCCTATACGTTAAAGAACGACCATTCGACTATCCGTTGAATCCCATGGTATATTTGTTATGTACGAACAATCTCGGCAATTGCTATTTGGACATAATCCGTCGCGATGTATGAAAGGTACGTTCTATGGCTTAAGGTTTGGTTTGTCTTTGAGTCCGGATTTATATGCATATGTTTCCGCACTACTCTTGTTCATGCAAGTTGATATGTCTTTTCACGAGCCGGGCCGGGACATGTTCTCGTGCGCACTTCTTTGCATTATTCACCGAGTCCCTCGTACTCGCGGGCGGGACACGTTATCTGTTTATGATTATGATATGATGATACGGGGATGGTGGCCGGATGGCACATGATTATTATTCACCGAGACCCGCGGTAGAGGGCGGGACACGTTATGTATACATGATATATGATTCTGACATGCATGATTCCATATTACCGAGTCCCTTAATAAAGGGCCGGGACACGTTATCTGTACATATGTTATATGATTTTGTTATGCATGATCTCACCTACCGAGTCCCTTATCAGAGGGCCGGGACACGACATATGTTCATATGATGTTACATGATCTGATATGCATCACTTACCTTTTGGCACTATGTTTTATGAGGTCTCGGACAAGGTATTACTTTTGTACTTCGGACTCTGACTATAGCTTCGTCTGTTCCATGTCTGTACTCCTATTCTTGACTATGATTATACTTATTACTTTTCCGCTTTGCATACTCGGTACACTTTCCGTACTGACCCCCTGTTCTTCGGGGGCTGCGCTACATGCCCGCAGGTACAGACGTGCCGCGTGATACGCCGCCAGTTTAGGACATCGGTTTGTTGTCTGAAGAGCTTCCTTTGATCCGGAGCTGATACTTTTGGTATATATCTTCTGTTGTTTGTCTACTTTGTACATATGGTCATTTGGGTACGGCGGGGCCCTGTCCCGTCTTCTGATTCTGTTCTGTATGTTAGAGGCCTGTAGACATGTTTGTGGGTTGTGGGTTGTCACTGTTCGGGTAAGTGAGTACGAGTACGCGATCCGAGTATTTCGGTTTGTTATGATACCCTAACGATATATATGTACAGGTTTAAGTATGTATATATTTTCGTGCGATGTAATTTATATCTGTATGAATTTATGTATGTCTGAACGGAATTAGCTGTTTGGTACGCCAGATCTGTTAGGTAGGTACGTACGGGTGTCCAGTTAGGACACCGGTCGCGGCCCACGGGGCTGGGTCGTGACAAAAGTGGTATCAGAGCGGTCAGTCCTCGGAATGTCTGCAGGCCGTGTCTAGTAGAGTCTTGTTTATCGATGTGTTGGGCCCCACATCTATAAACAGGAAGCTACAGGACATCTAGGATGTTATGTTACCCTTTCTTGGAATCTTAGATCGTGCGATAGAGCTGTATTGTTAGGATGGTTCCTCGCAACGAATTGCTGTGTCTACAGCGAGGCTCCGAAAAGAGCATCAGCGTCAGCATTTTGGGAAATTATTTCTGACCCTCTCCTTGCGGGTGATTGTAGGTTGATAAAGATGAAGAGGGTGGTTTCGACGAGGGGGATGGGGGTGCCAAGAAGGCCCCCGAGGATGTCACCGGGGCCGAGTGGCGAGCCCGATTACTCGATTGAAACGGACCCTTCGGAGGATCCCACGGAGGATAGTTATGATACGGATCCGTCGGAGGACCCATCTACGACTCCTCCAGAGTCTCCGATTTCTAGAGCAGAGGATTCCGTGGAGGATGGTTACGATACAGATATCTCGGAGGACCTGGCGATGACCCCTCCAGAGTTTCTTACCTCCGCGGAGGAAGATAGTTATGAGACAGACCCATCGGAGCCTTCTTCTGGGACTACGGAGGAGAGGATTTCCTGGGGTACGCCAGTTATTTCTGAGAGTGAGCACCATGTCAGCCCGGCTACCTCGGAGAGTGCTATGGACTTCTCTTTGCCCCGGTCACCTGTGAGCCGGGATTTGTCTGATCATCCATACCCCTCCGATTCAGATGTGGGTGATAGCGGAGACCAGATAGGTAGGGAGCAGACAGACGAGGATGATGGTGGACACACCTCGCACGGCAGCTCCCCAGGTCAGACCCGAAATTGATTATTTTATAAGTATATGAGCTTCCTAGAATTTCCTATGTGTGTATGATTTTTGTAAAATATTATCCGGTGACAGTAAGGGCGACTGAGATGTCCTCGCCATAAGTATAAATCTAGAAACCCCGGGTGGTGGATAATTATGAGTACAAGTGGAAGTAGACATTGAGGAATCCTGAAGGGCAATATGGTAATTGTGTAGTTTGGACCGGGGTGGGACCCGCTACGAAAATTTCTGAAAAATTTATTAAGGCGCTGAACTGCCCTAAATTACGTGGCAAAGATCGTGTGGGGCAATTGACGCGGTCATATTACCGATAACGCATCGAATGCGTATAAAAGTTTTGAAGTTAAGCGTCGAGACCGAGCAATCTGGGATGGGTGACCCCACGGGAAGTACGTCAAGAATTTTTTCACAAATATGGATATGGAGACTAAATGAGAATTTGGGGTAACTTAAGTAGGATGACAAGGATATTTCCGTAAGTCTAGAGGTATAGTAAAGGTAGTTTGACTCCGCGATTAAGACGTACGTTATATTTCGGAGCGAATGCTTTCGGTGGAGTTAGTTTACCATAACCGGTGCTTCGAATCTTATTACGTTTCGTTTGATATACCTAGTACGTCCGACTCCGATCATAATTCGTCCGATATACTTTGGTACGTAAAGGATTCGACTTCAAATCGTCGATAAACCTCGTACATCGACTACGATATGACTACGCTCGATATATTTACGTATGTACGCCATCTCGATCACGGATCGTCCGACATACGTCTATACATCTCGACCTCGATTACGAATACGTCGGGGTATATGTGTCTATACGTCGACCTCGATTTCAAATCGGTCCGATAAATTTCTATACATCGACTCCGATTACGATCTGTCGACCTATTTCTATGTGTCGATTCGACTACGGATTTATGTCGACTTTGATTATGGACCCGTTCGATATGCTTCCGTACGTACGCTCCGAATTTGAATTCGCTTAAGATAATCGTCGAATATGACCTCCGTCGTACTTTTGTACTTCGACTCGGATATGACTCCGTCGACGTCCGTTTGATCTTTCGTTTCCGTTAAAATTATCCGCCGTATATCCGATTTGAGACGGTACGAACAGCCCTAATGCGGTGGTATCGAAGGAAGATGGATGAAATTGGAAAATGAAGGCCTTTACAAGTTCTTCGATTAAGTGCAAGTATGTAAATGGCAAGAAGACCTTCCCGACTGATTTTGATCTACCATGAGGTTGAATTAACATTCGAGGACGAATGTTTTAAAAGGGGGGGAAGATGTTATATCCCGCCTTTTTGCATAATCGGAAAATTCGAAATAATTGTGATTTATGAGAAAGAAGGCCATGTTTGAATTTTTCTTAGTAGGTGTGTGGCGGATATGGGAGCTTGAATGCGGAAACAATGGAGAAGGCCTAAGGGCAAAATTGGAATTTTGGAAATTTGTTTCGGGAATTTTGAAATGAGAATTTTAGTTCATTGGGCCAAATAAATGAAAAGAAAAATTGGGCCCAATACTTAAGGGGTGGCCGGCCATGAAGGCCAAGCCCCTGGAAATTTTAATTTATTTTGCATGTGATTAATTATATAAGGGAGCTAAAGTTCAAGAAACTTCAAGAAAATAAAGGAAAAATCAAGAAGAAAAGAGAGAGGCCATTCGGCCTAGAGAGAAAAGAAAGAAAAGAAAAGAAGAAAAAAATTCTTGGAGCTTGGTCTTGATTTCCAAAGCTTGGTCTCTTCTTGGATTAGTAACAAGCTCAAGGTGCTCTACAAGTTGGTATAATTTTCAAGTCAAGGGAGTGCTTGTTTTGGCAAGGAGAAGCTATTGGAAAAGGTAAGAATTTCATGTTTTCTTTCATGTTATGGAAGGTTTATGGATGTTAGAATAAGTGGAATGGTATGGAAATCATGGAATTGTGTTTGTGAGTGTGTTAGCCGTGCATGTGTGTGAGTGTGTTGTAGCCGTGGAACATGGTAGTTGTATGAAGGAAAATTGTTAAACTTGTTAGCATGTTGATTATGTTGTTATGGTCTTATGAAATAAATGAGAAGTATGAAGAATTTGTGTGTTGTGAATTGTGGTGTGTGAGCCGTGTGTATGTGTGTATATATATATGTGCATGTGCATGGTTGTGTATTGAAGATGTGTTGAATTTTATGTTGTGTTCTAGTTGTAGTTATGATGGAATTCATATTGGAAATGAAAGTTGAATGAATTCGACGGAAGTTGGAAAAATTAGAGGTTGGCCGTGACCTATGGAAAAATTGAAATGAAAATGAATTGTTTTGTTTGATATGTTAGTTGTGTCGTTATGATTCTTATGACCTCAATAAAGGTTTAATGGTTTGAGTTGGTATTGATTTGAAAGTATGAAGTCGAAGTGAGAATTATTGCATTATGTCGGAAAGTAGGCATATTGTGTTGATTGTTGTTGTTGTTGGTGTTGTTGTTGGCTTGTTGTTGGTTAGTTTAAGCCGAGTTGAATCTCGGGGGTGTCACATTTATAGGGGAGGTGCTGCCGGAATTTCGGTGGCCAAGTACTTAACCAAAGTTGAAATGTTAACTTGCATGAATAGTAAGCGGTAAAGATGACCATTTGCGGTTTCGACGAAACGAGATTGGAGTTTTAGCAAGCGTAAAGGGCAAGGAAGGTATGTAAAGTCTTTCCTTTCATTCTTTGGCATGTTCTAAATGTATTAGGTTCGGACGCGAACCTTAGATATGATTCTGTCTCTTGAAACCCGGGATTGAAATTGACCCCATTTCTTTCAACGCGATTGAACTAGTTTCCTTACCAATTGTCATCAAGTGACTTGTGTGTTTGCAACCTTCGCAAATGAACTCGGATTGTCTCAAAACTTTCATGAATGACTCCATAAGGCCTATGATTCATAATTTGAGTTCACCACCTCGATTCACCCGAGGTGGGCCCACAGAATCCGAGACCTCTTACTATGGCCTTGTTTGACTAGTTCCTACTCAGTTCTTAAAAGAAATTTCGATAAATGCTCGTTTGTCAAATGATAAGTGTGACGAGTCCATAATATGTTGTGATATGTGTTATGATTCTTAAAGTATGATTTGATATGACAATCGTGCCATCCCCAAAAAGGGCATATATATATACACTATGATTGACGTCGACTTCTTGGAAAAGATACGTTATTTGAATCATTGTCTATTCTGTTAAAGAACGACCATTACGACTATACCGTTGAATCCCATGGTATATTTGTTATGTACGAACAATCTCGGCAATTACCGCGACATAATCCGTCGCGATGTATGAAAGGTACGTTCTATGGCTTAAGGTTTGGTTTGTCATTGTCGGAGTCCGGATTTATATGCATATGTTTCCGCACTACTCTGTTCGTGCAAGTTATGATATGTCTTTTCACCGAGCCGGGCCGGGACATGTTCTCGTGCGCACTTCTTTGCATTATTCACCGAGTCCCTCGTACTCGCGGGCGGGACACGTTATCTGTTTATGATTATGATATGATGATACGGGGATGGTGGCCGGGATGGCACATGATTATTATTCACCGAGACCGCGGTAGAGGGCCGGGACACGTTATGTATACATGATATATGATTCTGACATGCATGATTCCATATTACCGAGTCCCTTAATAAAGGGCCGGGACACGTTATCTGTACATATGTTATATGATTTTGTTATGCATGATCTCACCTACCGAGTCCCTTATCAGAGGGCCGGGACACGACATATGTTCATATGATGTTACATGATCTGATATGCATCACTTACCTTTTGGCACTATGTTTTACGAGGTCTCGGACAAGGTATTACTTTTGTACTTCGGACTCTGACTATAGCTTCGTCTGTTCCATGTCTGTACCCCTATTCTTGACTATGATTATACTTATTACTTTTCCGCTTTGCATACTCGGTACACTTTCCGTACTGACCCCCTGTTCTTCGGGGGTGCGCTACATGCCCGCAGGTACAGACGTGCCGCGTGATACGCCGCCGATTTAGGACATCGGTTTCTTTGTCGAAGAGCTCCCTTTGATCCGGGCTGATACTTTTGGTATATATATCTTGTTGTTTGTCTACTTTGTACATATGGTCATTTGGGTACGGCGGGGCCTGTCCCGTCTTTCGATTACTGTTACGTATGTTAGAGGCACATGAGACATGTTTGTGGGTTGTGGGTTGTCACGGTCGGGTAAGTGAGTACGAGTCGCGATCCGAGTATTTCGGTTTGTTATGATAGCCTAACGGCTTATGCACGGGTTTAAGTATGTATATATATATATGTTCGTGCGATGTATCATATATACTGTATGAATTTATGTATGTACGAACGGATGTATCTTTTATACGCCAGATACGACGGGTATTACGTACGGGTGTGTCATATTTATGTTACGAGAATCTTAGCTAGCGGTATAAGAATGCACCGAGAAGACACACGTCGGGAGGACAACGACGGGTTTTTAAATAAGGGTGTCACGACAAATAGGACAAAGGGCCAAAATATCGACCTACGAAGAAGGGTCGTGGCCACAAAACAAAACATATTGGATGAAAGAAAATGTCTACAAAGAATGAATGAGCATAAAGACGTATCATACCGAAAAGGTCACACAAAGTGAGCGATCGAGGGGTCACAATTCATTTCTTCACCAATTTGCCAATGGATGAAAGAAAATGGGTTAGAATATTTCATCAAATTGCCAAACTACCGAGAGGGTCATTCATATCAAACTGCCAAAAGGGTCATTCATACAAACTACTGAGAGGGTGATTCATACAAACTACCGAGAGGGTCATTCATTCAAACAGCTAAAAGGGCCATTCATATAAACAATGCCAAAAGGGCCATTCATACAAACTACCGAGAGGGTCATTCATTCAAACAACCAAAAGGGCCATTCATACAAACAATGCCAAAAGGGCCGCTCATATCCAACTACCAAAGGGGCCATTCATTCAAATAGCCAAAAGGGCCATTCATTCAAACAGCCAAAAGGGCCATTCATTCAAATAACTAAAAGGGTCATTCGTACAAACGATTTTAAAAGGGCAATTCATTATGGTGATACGGGGCATTTCAAGAGGAATTATAGTGGTTACTCAACTTCTTCCGCTTCTGTTCAGCATCCGAGGCTAGACCATAGATGCTATGAGTGTTTTGATATAGGGCATTTCAAGAGGAATTGTCCTTACTAAGGTCCAATGGTCAAGGTACTCAATTTCATATCCCAAGCCCATATCATCATAGAGGAGATATCTTATGGTGGGAACCGTGCTCAGTCGGGGCATGGCGGTCACACAGCTAGTAAAGGTGGACCTCAGCCTAACAGAGGTAGGTCGCAGTTTGGTAGAGGTTGTCATCAGCCCGGCAGGGGCGAAGCTCAGACAGGGCAGGTTGGTTGCAATGTTCGCAGGCTACTGGCTGACGGGTTCATTGTTACGCTTTCCTGACAGGACAGAGGCTGAGGACTCAAATGCAATTATTATAGATAACATCTCAGTATGTCACCGGATGGCTTCTGTATTGTTTGACCCGGGTTCTACATTTTTCTATATGTCAACATATTTCTCTATGGGTCTTGATATGGTCTGTGATTTACTGGATGCCCCTATACATGTATCTACTCCAGTTGGAGATTCTGTGGTTGTAGATAGAGTTTTTGGATCTTGTACTATCACACTTATGGGGTATGGCACCTGGGTGGATTTGGTGATTTTAGACATGGTAGATTTTGATGTTATTCTGGGTATGAGTTGGTTATCTCCCTACCATGCGATTCTAGACTATCACGCTAAAACCGTCACATTAGCTATGCCCGAGATGCCTAGACTTAAGTGGAAGGGTAACCTTAGTCCCTCCCCAAAAAAAATAAAGGATTTATTCCTGCAATGAAGCTAGTGGACATGGGGTGTTACACCTCGAAAAATTCCCCGTTGATGCACAGTGAATAGACTAATGAAGGACACGAAGTATTCGATATTTCAATAAGTAAGAGATAGCATTTGATGACCCTAATTGAGATTTCAAAGACATTCGAGGTAAGAGAAGAAAGTCTACCAAGGAAAGCAAGGTATACGTTAAGTATCAGAAGAGATTTACGAGTAACAAGTTAATGATGATTTAATAGTGTCTTGGAGAAGAGTTATAACATCCCTTAGATTGTTAATGAGGTGTTAAACAAGTATCAAGAAGGTTCCATAAGGATTGGAGATCAAACAAAGTGACGAGGACAAGATCAGAGAAAAGATGAGTTACACGGTCGATTATACGGACCGTATAACATAATGTTATATGGTCCGTATAATGGTCCACAGAATCGTCACAGTGAAGGTCTCTCACTGGTGGAATTATACGGTCGGTTATATGGACCGTATAAAAATTATAGGGGCCATATAATGTGCCGTATAATGCTCACAGAAGCGATATGTTGAAGGGGCAATTTCACGGTCACTTATACAGACCGTATAAGTATCCTGTATAAGTATCCGTATATTTTCCCGACGGATCAGATTTTTAAGTTATTAAAAAGGGGACCAAGTTCATTATTTCATTTCATTTTCACCCAGCACTTCAAGAACACTCTAGAACCCTCTCCACTCTTCATCCATAAGAACTCAAGAGGAATTTATGATCAACTTCATCAAACCAATAGAGACAAGTGTAAGAAACTCATTAGAGATCATCCAAGTCAAGAAATTTCATTGGAGGTGAACTAGGGTTTTGGCTCAAGTGAAGTATTTCCACCCAAGGCTTATTCGTACCCCATCTAAGGTAAGTTTTATGGTATTTCCATGTTGTTTAAGGTATTGACAAGTTGAAACACTTGGATTGTAGAAGAAAATAGAAAATGGGTCATGAGTGTGGGAATCGTGTCATTTTTTAGTAATAGCTTGGATTGAGTCACGATTCTTGATATGTTGTGATTATGGTTATGTTATAAATGATGTTAATAACATGGGATAGAAATTGTATATGAATGAATGTAATCGTGTGGAATGACCATGGATATGGATGATTGGAAGTGAATTGAGGAGTAAGGATAATGTAGGTGAATAAAGACAATTGTTATTATATTGTGAATGTTATTATTGATGTTTGGGAGTTGATATATGATATGGAGAAAGTCGTATAAATAAAGGAGATGCTGTCCAATTTTCTCTAGCTTTAGTCATGTATGCTAAGCTATCAATTTTCTAATGATAGTATAACTCTAATGAAGGTAGAAACGTGAGCATTGAAGGATAACGCGCAAGCGATAGAATAGTTGAACGGAAAGGTATGTAAGGCTAACCCTTCTTTCATAAGGCATGGTTCCTTGGCCAAATATCTAATCTTCTATGAGCCTATGATGTCCTCCAAATGATTCTATCTTTAAGAGCTACTAAGCTTATGATTCTCGATATGTTACGATTGTACTAAAATTCCTCCTATGATGAGTAATCCTCTAGGGATAGATGTAATGAACGATGATAGTAATGATGCTACAGATGCTTATGAGCTTTTATGTATATGTGCCTATGTATGACTATTATGAAACCCGAGCTTATGTGGCCGGGTAGAATGTATATATATATTGCGCATGCACCACTGCAGTTGGGTGCAGACAACCCTGAGCCTTGGTAGGGCCAGGTATGTATGACCCTGAGCCTTGGTAGGGCCAGGTGTGTGAAACACCGAACCTTCATGGTCGGGATGCTATGTACATGATATGAATATGTATACGATATAAGTATGAATATAAATACGAATATGGATACGAAGTGTAAATGAGTACGGGTATGCATACGGATATGGATATGAATGTATGTACACAATCATGCATTAGAAATGGAAAGTCCCTATGAAAAGCAAGTAAGTGTTTATGACGATGATACTACTATCTCCCATCCTATGCTATTTCTTATGTTGTCTATTATGCTTTCATAATGATGTTGATCATGCTTTACATACTCAGTACATTCTTCGTACTGACGTCCTTTTGTTTGTGATCGCGTTATGCTCGCAGGCTGTGGTGTTATATCCGCCATTTTTGCATAATCGGAAAATTCGAAATAATTGTGACTTATGAGAAAGAAGGCCATGTTTGAATTTTTCTTAGTAGGTGTGTGGCGGATATGGAAGCTTGAATGCGGAAACAATGGAGAAGGCCTAAGGGCAAAATTGGAATTTTGGAAATTTATTTCGGGAATTGCAAAACAAGACTTTAATGAATTGGGCTTGGATGAACAAAATGAAAAAAAATACAAGGCCCAAAGTGAAGGGGTGGCCGGCCATCAATAGGCCAAGCCCACCAAGTAGTAATTATTTTCCATGTGACTAATTAATTATAAGTTGATCCTTAGCCATGGAAGTTTCAAGAGAAAACAAGAAACAAATCAAGAAAGAAAAAGAAAAGGCCATTCGGCCAAGGAGAAAGAGAAGAAAAAAAGGAAAAGAAAATTTTCAAGCCTTCAATCTTGGAGCAAAAATTGTAATCTTCCTGGAATATCCTTACTAAGCTCAAGGTCCTCTCCAACATGGTATAATTTTCAAGGCAAGAAAGTGATCTTGGTGGCAAGTGGAGAAATTAAGAAAAGGTAAGGTTTCATGTTCTTTTTGTTGTAGAAGATTTATGGATGTTAGAATGAATGGAATTGAATGGAAATCATGAAATTATGTGTGTGTGTGTGTGTGTGTGAGCCGTGTGTGTGTGTGTGTGTGTATAGCCGTGTGTGTGTGTATGGTGCATGGCTATGGTAAGTTAAATTTTATATTGTGTTCTAGTTGTGGTTATGATGGAAATTCATGTTGGGAAATGAAAGCAGAATGAATTGATGGAAGTTGGAAAAATAAGGTGTTGGCCGTGTGGTATGGAAAGGGAAATGGAAATGAATTAATTTTGTTTGATATGTCAATTGTGTTGTTATGGCCTTATGAAGTAGATAGAAGAATAATGGCTTAAGTTTACATGAAGAAAGTTGTTGTTATGTTGTTGTCGGAAAGTATATGAATTTATTATATATTATGTAATTGAGAAAAATGAAGTTGTAAGATGTATATGGTGATTGTTGTAAGTGAAATCCAAAAGATAAAAATATGTCGTGAATATTTGTGTTGAAATTTGGAGGGTTCGAACGAATTATGGTTTCGGTGGAATTTTGCATAATTTGTGAAATAATGCGAAATGTTCTCGAATTGTATTTGAATGGTCTTGAATGAGTAAATGAATATGAGAACATCGATGTTAGTTTGAAAATGTGAAGTTAGTTTGGAAGTTGTTGCTTTATGAAGAAAGAAGACTATTTATGTTATGTTGTGTTTCATGGTGATTGTTATCGTTGTTGGTATTGTTGTTGGGTTGTTGTTGATTATTTTGAGCCGAGTTGAATCTCGGGGGTGTTGCATTCATAGGGGAGGTGCTGCCGAAATTTCGGTAGCCAAATACTTAACCAAAGTTGAAATGTTAACTTGCATGAATAGTAACTGGTAAAGATGACCATTTGCAGTTTTTGGACGAAACGGGAATTGAGATTTGAGGAGCGTAAGGCACAACCAAGGTATGTAAAGCCTTCCCTATCTTTCTTTGGCATGTTCGAGTGTAACGGGCTTGGAAGCGAGCCTTGATCGTACTTCTCGCGACTCACAATCCAAGATTGAAAATAGCGCCAAATCATTCAGTAAGATTGAACCAATTTCCTCTAAATTGACCTATAAGTATGCAACTTCCATAAATGGAGTCGAAACACTCTAAGATGGTTATGGACGACTCCCTAAGGTTTATTATCCATAATTTACGTATTTTACTATGGTTGGGTCCGAGGTGGGCCCACAAAACCCTGATACTCCCGGTATGGCTCAAATTGATCTATTTCTGTCCGTTCTTCTTAAGTAACTCTTAATTATGTTTCCGTCCGCTAACTAATGAGTATTATGACCAGCTATCTGAATCTTGATATTAGTCCGATATCTGGAACGATTCTGGACACTCTGTTCTGATATAATCTGATTACTCTGATCTGATCTGTTTTCTGAACTGTTTCAGTTTTATTAAGTCTGTATGTCGGTCTGTATGCATATGGTTTCTCATTTGTCTGTTCGTGGATGCCTCAATGCTTCCTTCCGCGCCGGGCCGGCCAGTTCCGTGATTCGTGCACTTCACCGCATTGTTCACCGCGTCCCTCGGATGTGCGGGCCGGGATCCGTCCGTATCCGATTATGATCCGATTATGATCCGATTATGTGATATTATGGGGATGGCGGCCGGGATGGCATTTGATCCGATTCTCGTTCGTCCACCGCGTCCCGTACTACGAGGGCCGGGTTCTGTTACCGCGTCCCTTACTAAAGGGCCGGGATCTGTCTGTATGTGATTGGGATCTGATATCTGATTTGTACGTCTGTATGTGATTATGACTCTGCATGCATGATTCGTCCGTTACGGCCCGTATGTCCGATTTGGATCATGACTCGTCCGTCACACTTCTCGAAAACCGATTCGGACACCGATTCTCGTCCGTCATACATTTGAGTTCGGTTTGTCCGAGAGTACGTCCGTACGCTCCGTAAGTCCGACTCCGCGTATGATTTCGTCCGTACGCTCGTAAGTCCGACCTGCTATGAATCCGATTCTGTCCGCTCTATTTTTGTACTTCCGTCTGTTACGACTTTACATATCTGACTCCGGTTATTTTAATTATGTATGTTATGTTTCCGCTTTACATACTCGGTACATCTCCGTCGACCCCCCCCGTTCTTCGGGGTCGTGTTACATGCCCGCGGGTACGCACGCGCGCACGCGTACGCCGCCGCTTAGGTTATCGTCCGCTGTTTGGAGAGCTCCCTTTGATCCGGAGTCGATACTTTTGGTATATATCTTCTCGTTGTACGTTTGTTCGTATATATGATCTTTTGGGTACGGCGGGGCCCCGTCCCGTCTTCTCGATTCTCGTTCGCATGTTAGAGGCCCGTAGACATATACGTAGGTTTGTGGGTTGTCACCGTCCGGTACGTATGTGCGATATGCGACTTTGTACGATATAATAGCCCCAACGCTAGTGTACAAGTTCCGTATGTATATATACGTATATGTATGTTCGTGCGACGCATTTTATATACGTACGAATTTATGTATGTTTAAATGGAATTAGCTATTTGGTATATCGCGAGTACGACGTTAGTAGGTACGTGTGGGTGTCCGGTTAGGACACCGGCCACGGCCCACGGGGCCGGGTCGTGACAAAAGTGGTATCGAGCGGTCGGTTCTCGGAATGTCGCAGGGCCGTGTCTAGTAGAGTCTTGTTTATCGGTGTGTTGGGCCCCACATCTATAAACAGGAGGCTACAGGACATCTAGGATGTTATGTTACCCTTTCTTGGAATCTTAGATCGTGCGTTAGAGCTGTGTTATCAGGATGTTTTCCCTTCTGACGAACTGTTATGTTTTTCAGCGATGCCTCCGAAGAAGGCGACGGCTGCCCAAAAGGGCAACAACGCGTATCTGCCGGAAGACGAGAGAGACTAGCGGGCTCGAGAGGGTTACTAGGGCCCGCACCCGAGCTATGCCCGATGTTGTGCCCCAGTCGGAGAGTTCAGCCACTCCGCCACCAGAGGAGGCTGGGGCAGCCCTCGCGGCTCCGGCGCCCGCTCCCCGGCCGGGGGCGGAGGACGGGACGTTGAGGAGGCGGTCCGGCTACGACGATGATAGTGGCGGGACGGGGGCTCGCGGACGCGGACGAGATTCCGATGATGATGACGGCGTGATAGCCACGAGGGTTCGCGACTGCGACATGTGGTCCCCCGAGTTCTTCGGGTCTAAGCTCCGACGAGGACCCTCGTGATTTTATTCGGCGGATGCGGCGCTCGGCCCGGGATTGGTCGGGCTTCGGCGACCGAGTCTGTCGAGCTTACGCCACTGACGTTACGGGATGTCGCCCTAAATTGGTATGAGTCTGGGGGCGTCCCGGGATGAGAGTGCTCCCCGGCCACGTGGGACTTTTCGGTCGCGATCCTCCGCCACTTTTTACCACCGAGGAGCTGCGGCGGGCGAGAGTTGATCGGTTTTACGGATAAAGCGAGAGGGTCGGAGTGTTCGTGAGTATAATTTGGAGTTTGATTCTCGGCCCGATATGCGCGCGATGATTGTGGCCGATATGGAGGACCGGATGCCGGTACGTGATGGGGCCCGGACCCATTTGGTTGATTGCTGCATGGCGATGGCGGCGCGACAGACTGGTATGGACATCGCCCGGTTGCAGGCTTATGCACAGGGTGTAGAGGACCGACATAAGGAGGATCAGTCTGGCAGAGATTATGATAGGAGGCGGCCCAAAAGGGCCAGATCTGCGGGGTATTCCGGAGACTCCCGAGGCGGATGGCCTCAGCAGCGATCCGGTAGATTTCCCCTCCGTCAGGCCGGGGTGCACAATCCCGCGGCAGACGTTTCGATGATGCAGTCCGTGCGGGGCCGGCCGAGTTTCGGATTTCAAGCCGCAGGTGAGTAGGGGTTCGGGTCAGTCTAGGCCACCTATGCCCCGGTGTACTTATTGTGGTAAGCCCCATCCGGGGGAGTGCTACCGCGCTACGGGCGCCTGTTATTTTTGCGGTAGTCCAGATCATCTTGTGAGAGAGTGCCCGTACAAGGGCAGTTCAGGTGGCTCAGCCCAGCCCACTGGGTCAGTTGCTGGCTCATCTTCTCCCTCAGTGGCCCCGCGCCCCACAGGGCGGGGTATGCCAGCGCCGGCAGGTCGCGGCAGGGGTCGCGGCGGAGCTCCTAGTTCGAGCGGTCCTTCGAACCGCATATACGCTTTGACTGGTCGGCAGGACCCAGATGCGTCGCCAAATGTGGACCCAGGTATGCCATTAATCTTTTTTCGGGAAAATATGTGCATCTGATCTGTACTGTGTTAGTTAGGTATATTCGTATCTCTCGATCGTGATTACGTACGCCACATTTCTACGCCCCCGTGTTCGGTAAAAAACTCGTTTACTATACCGTGCTTCGAATCTTATTACGTATCCGTTTAATATACCTCGTACGTCCGACTCCGATCATAATTTTGTCCGATATACTTTGGTACGTCGATTCTCGACTTCAAATCGTCCGATAAATCTCCGTACATCCGACTCGATATGACTCCGTCGATATATTTCGTATGTCCGCCCCCCTCGATCGCGGATCTGTCCGACATACGTCTGTACATCTGACCTCGACTGCGAATCTGTCTGGTATATGTGTCTATACGTCTGACTCTGATTTCAAATCGGTCCGATAAATTTCTATACGTCTGACTCCGATTATAGATCTGTCTGACCTATTTCTATGTGTTTGATTCTCGACTACGGATTTATGTCGACTTTGATTATGGACCGTCCGTCGTACGTCTGGCTCCGATTTTTGAATCCGCTTAAGATAATCGTCGGAATATGATTCTGTCTGTCGTACCTTCGTACTTCTGACTCCGAATATAACTTTGTCTGACGTCCGTTTGATCTTCTGGTTCTGGTTAAGATTCTGTCCGCCGTATATCCGATTTGAGACGGTATGAACAGCCTTAATGCGGTGATATCGAAGGAAGATGGATGAAGTTGGAAAATGAAGGCCTTTACAAGTTCTTCAATCAAGTGCAAGTATGTAAATGGCAAGTAGACCTCCCCGACTGATTTTGATTTACCATGAGGTTGAATTAACATTCGAGGACGAATGTTTTAAAAGGGGGGGGGAGGATGTTATATCCCGCCTTTTTGCATAATCGGAAAATTCGAAATAATTGTGATTTATGAGAAAGAAGGCCATGTTTGAATTTTTCTTAGTAGGTGTGTGGCGGATATGGAAGCTTGAATGCGGAAACAATGGAGAAGGCCTAAGGGCAAAATTGGAATTTTGGAAATTTATTTCGGGAATTGCAAAACAAGACTTTAACCAATTGGGCTTGGAAACAAAAAAAAAAAAAAAAAGGCCCAAAGTGAAGGGGGGGGGGGGGGGGTGGCCGGCCATCAATAGGCCAAGCCCGCCCCAAGTAGTAAATATTTTCCATGTGCTAATTATTATATAGTTGATCCTTAAGAAGTTTCAAGAAAACAAGAAAAAATCAAGAAAAAACAAAGAAAAGGCATTCGGCCAAGGAGAGAAAAGAAGAGAAAAGAAAGAAAAGAAAATTTTTTCAAGCCTTCAATCTTGGAGCTCAAAAATTGTAATCTTCCTATATTACTACAAGCTCAAGCTCCTCTCCAACATGGTATAATTTTCAAGGCAAGAAGGAGTGATCTTGGTGGCAAGTGGAGAAATTAAGAAAAGGTAAGGTTTCATGTTCCTTTTATGTTGTAGAAGATTTATGGATGTTAGAGTGAATGGAATTGAATGGAAATCATGAAATTATGGTGTGTGTGCATGTGTGTGTGTGTGTGTGTGTGTGTGTGTGTATATAGCCGTGTGTGTGTGTGGTGGTGCATGGAATGGTGTTAAATTTTATATTGTGTTCTAGTTGTGGTTATGATGGAAATTCATGTTGGGAAATGAAAGCAGAATGAATTGATGGAAGTTGGAAAAATAAGGTGTTGGCCGTGTGGTATGGAAAGGGAAATGGAAATGAATTAATTTTGTTTGATATGTCAATTGTGTTGTTATGGCCTTATGAAGTAGATGGAAGAATAATGGCTTAAGTTTACATGAAGAAAGTTGTTGTTATGTTGTTGTCGGAAAGTATATGAATTTATTATATATTATGTAATTGAGAAAAATGAAGTTGTAAGATGTATATGGTGATTGTTGTGAGTGAAATCCAAAAGATAAAAATATGTCGTGAATATTTGTGTTGAAATTTGGAGGGTTCGAAGGAATTATGGTTTCGGTGAAATTTTGCATAATTTGTGAAATAATGCGAAATGCTCTCGAATTGTATTTGAATGGTCTTGAATGAGTAAATGAATATGAGAACATCGATGTTAGTTTGAAAATGTGAAGTTAGTTTGGAAGTTGTTGCTTTATGAAGAAAGAAGACTATTTATGTTATGTTGTGTTTCATGGTGATTGTTATCGTTGTTGGTATTGTTGTTGGGTTGTTGTTGATTATTTTGAGCCGAGTTGAATCTCGGGGGTGTCATATTTATAGGGGAGGTGCTGCCGAAATTTCGGTAGCCAAATACTTAACCAAAGTTGAAATGTTAACTTGCATGAATAGTAACTGGTAAAGATGACCATTTGCAGTTTTTGGACGAAACGGGAATTGAGATTTGAGGAGCGTAAGGAACAACCAAGGTATGTAAAGCCTTCCCTATCTTTCTTTGGCATGTTCTGAGTGTAACAGGCTTGGAAGCGAGCCTTGATTGCACTTCTGCGACTCACAATCCAAGATTGAAAATAGCGCCAAATCATTCGCAAGATTGAACCAATTTCTTCTAAATTGACCTATAAGTATGCAACTTCCATAAATGGAGTCGAAACACTCTAAGATGGTTATGGACGACTCCCTAAGGCTTATTATCCATAATTTACGTATTTTACTATGGTTGGGTCCGAGGTGGGCCCACAAAACCCTGAAACTCCCGGTATGGCTTAAATTGATCTATTTCTGTCCGTTCTTCTAAGTAACTCTTAATTATGTTTCCGTCCGCTAACTAATGAGTATTATGACCAGCTATCGAATCTTGATATTAGTCCGATATCCGGAACGATTTGGACACTCGTTCGATATAATCCGATTACTCGATTTGATCGATTTTCCGAACTATTTCGTTTTATTAAGTCCGTATGTCGGTCCGTATGCATATGGTTTCTCATTTGTCCGTTCGTGGATGCCTCAATGCTTCCTTCACCGCGCCCGGCCAGTTCTCGTGATTCGTGCACTTCCACCGCATTGTTCACCGCGTCCCTCGGATGTGCGGGCCGGGATCCGTCCGTATCCGATTATGATCGATTATGTGATATTATGGGGATGGCGGCCGGGATGGCATTTGATCCGACCGTCGTCCACCGCGTCCCGTACTACGAGGGCCGGTTCGTTACCGCGTCCCTTATTAAAGGGCCGGGATCCGTCGTACGTGATTGGGATGATATCCGTTTGTACGTCCGTATGTGATTATGACTCGCATGCATGATTCTCGATTTGGATAAAGCGCTCCGTATGTCCGATTTGGATCATGACTCGTTCGTCACACTTCTGAAAATCTGATTCGGACACTGATTCTGTCTGTCATACCTTTGAGTTCTGGTTCTGTCTGAGAGTCTGTCTGTACGCTCTGTAAGTCTGACTCCGCTTATGATTCTGTCTGTACGCTCTGTAAGTCTGACTCCGCTATGAATCCGATTCTGTCCGCTCTATTTCTGTACTTCCGTCGGTTACGACTTTACACATCTGATTCCGGTTATTTTAATTATGTATGTTATGTTTCCGCTTTACATACTCGGTACATTTCCGTACTGACCCCCTGTTCTTCGGGGGCCGTGTTACATGCCCGCGGTACGCACGCGCCGCACGGTACGCCGCCGCTTAGGTTATCGATGCTCGTTGTTTGGAGAGCTCCCTTTGATCCGTGAGCCGATACTTTTGGTATATATCTTCTCGTTGTCTGTTTGTTCCGTATATATGATCTTTTGGGTACGGCGGGGCCCGTCCCGTCTTATCTTCGATTTTGTTCGTATGTTAGAGGCCCGTAGACATGTACGTAGGTTTGTGGGTTGTCACCGGTCGTAGGTACGTATGTTCGATTTGCGACTTGTCCGATATGATAGCCCTAACGGCTTCGTACGGTGTTTCGTATGTATATATATATGTATGTTTGTGCGACGCACCTTGTATACGTATGGATTTATGTATGTTTAAATGGAATTAGCCGGTTGGTACGCCTAGTCTGGCAGGTAGGTAGGTGTGGGTGTCCAGTTAGGACACCAGTCGCGGCCCACGGGGCTGGGTCGTGACAATTTACATACTGTTCTTAGAGTTCTTCAGACTCGAGAGCTATTTGCAAAATTTTGGCAGTGTGAGTTTTGGTTAAATTCAGTGACCTTTTTGGGGCATATTATTTCAGCCGATTGTATTCAGGTGGATACCCAGAAGATTGAGGCTGTGAAGACTTGGCTAAGGCCAACAACACCTACGGAGGTTCATAGTTTTCTAGGTTTGGCAGGTTATTACAGAAGGTTTGTAGAAAGCTTTTCTTTTATTTCTGCACCATTGACAAAGCTAACTCAGAAATCAGCTAAATTTCAATGGACGGATCCGCGGCTCAATCTCGATCCTCTGTTCGGTGCCTATTTCGGAGGAGCGTGAGGAGCCTCGGCCAGCTCTCCGGCACCTCGGCTCCTCACGGATGCTTCGGGCCAAGATGTAAAGAGGCCATTCATTTGCTTACTTAATTGGTTGCCGCCGAGACTCGGCGGCAAAGTACGGAGCAAGGTGATAGGTACATTAGTGCAAGGGCCCATGATTTCATTAGATTGAACCCTCCGGAATTCTTTGGATCAAAGCCGGATGAGGACCCTCAGAACTTTATTGATGGTATGTTGAGGACACTTCGGTTGATACATGCTTCGGACACCGAATCGGTGGAGTTGGCTTCCTATAGATTGCGGGATGTTGCGATATGTTAGTACACAGTTTGGATGGCTTCACGGGGAGCCAATGCGCCTCCCCCGGTATGGCCTATGCACAGGGGGTAGAGGATCGACACAGGGGGAGTCAGTCAGACAGAGATTATGACAGAGGCCAGCATAAGAGGGCTAGATCGGCTGGCTATCTAGGTGAGTTTCAAGGCAGGCAGCCTCAGCAGCAGTATAGTAGATATCCTTCTCAGCCAACACGGAGTGCACCCGCACAGTTCAATGGTAGGAGATTTGATAGCACAGGCTATTCAGGAGCGGGTCAGAGCTCTAGGGCTTCGGGTTCGCAGGTGAACAGAGGTTCCAGTCAGTCGAGGCCACCCTTGCCTCGGTGTTCTCGATGTGGGAGGCATCATTCTGGGGAGTGTTATCGTGCTACGGGTGCTTGTTTTCTTGTGGCCGTCAAGGCCATATCATCGAGTGGAGTGTCCGTTTTGGGGTAGCCCGGAGTAGTGTAGCTCGGCCCTCTTTGGGTCGGTTGTTGGTTCATCTTCTTCGTAGCTATGCGCCCCTGGGAGCGAGGGTATGCGGCACCGCAGGCCATGGTAGAGGCCGCGGCAGAGTTTCCAGTTCTAGCGGTCCTTCGAACCGCATATATGCTTTAGCTAGTAGACAGGATCAGGAGGTGTCACCAAATGTAGTTACAGGTATATTATCGATTTTCTCTCGGGACGTATATGCATTGATAGATCCAGGCTCCACCTTATCATATATATCTCCCTTTGTTGCTAGTAGAATCGGAATAAACTTTGAGTCGATTGAACCATTTTGAGGTAGCTACACCGTGTGGGATTACGTATAACAAAGCGGTATATAAAAGTGTTCGGTGAATATATATAGTCGTCATACCTTGGCCGATTTGATAGAGTTAGATATGGACCGAGTTTGATGTTATTATGGGTATGGATTGGTTAGCTTCCTGTTATGCTAACGTTGATTGTAGAAACAAGATAGTTCGGTTTCAGTTTCCGAGGGAGCCAACTATAGAATGGTTAGGGAATACGGCATCGCCGAAGGGTAAGTTTATTTCATACCTCAAGGTAAGGAAGATGGTTAGAAAGGGTTATATTTATCATCCGGTTCGTGTGCATGACTTGAGCGAGGCACCGACTCTTCGGTCGATCCGGTACTCAATGAATTTCCAGATGTATTTTTGGATGAACTTTCAGGTCTTCCTCCTGAGTGGGAGATAGAGTTCACTATAGATGTGTTGCCAGATACTCAGCCCATATCTATTCCTCATTACAGAATGGCACCTGCAGAACTAAAAGAGTTGAAGGAGCAGCTGAGGGATTTATTAGAGAAGGGATTCATTAGGCCCAGCACATCGCCTTGGGGAGCACCAGTATTGTTCGTGAGAAAGAAAAATGGGTCGCTGCGGATGTGTATTGATTATAGGCGGTGAACAAGGTGACCATAAAAAATAGATATCCCCTCCCTAGGACCGATGATTTATTTGACCGGTTGCGAGGTGCTAAGTGTTTCTCGAAGATGAGACTCGCGGTCGCTATCACAGTGCGGGTTAGAGAGGCGGATATTCCAAAGGCGCATTCGGGACCGTACGGGCACTATGAGTTTAGGGTGATGTCTTTTGGGGCCGACCAATGCTCCGGCGGTGTTTATGGATCGATGAACCGAGTATTCAAGTTGTTCCTAGATATGTTCGTGATTGTATTTATTGATGATATTACCGAGGTCTATTCACGATCGAGAGCGGAGCATGTCTCTCGGATCATACGAGGACGGTACTTGGGGTGCTCCGCACTGCAGAAATTGTATACTAAGTTCTCTAAATGTGAATTCTGGTTGACTTCAGTGGCATTATTGGGGCATATTATTGGAGATGATGGCATTCGGGTGGATACACAGAAGATTGAGGCCGTAAAGATGTCACGACCCAACCCCGTAGGTCGCGACTAGTGCCGTCGGGACACTCGTATACACACGATAACTATAATCATCCACGACTAGAATAATAAAGAACATATATAGAAAGGCACGACTTCGTCTCAAAAGCTGCCGCATATATATATATACATCACACATAAGCGGCAAGGGTGTCATAATATAGGGGAACGTTCGACCATACACGAGCCAACAAGGCTACCATAACACACGGCTCCCAAAACACATATATATATATATATATATATATATATATATATATATATATATATATATATATATATATATATATATACGCAAGCCGACAAGGCTGCCACTACGAATGGGAACGCCCCAAAACATAAGTCATACAGATACTGTTATATCTCGCATTTTGTACGTCGGAATATTTTAAGTTAGTTGCGACAAGTTAAAGACGAGGCTATTTTTCCGACTTTATTTTAAGACAAAAGTCGCTTATGATTTCATTGGATGGAAATGTTAAGGAAAAATTTGGGGTTAAAAGTGGAATTATGGAAATTAATATTTCATGAAATATGGGACCAAAAATGAATTATGGAAAGTTGAACATTTCATGAAAATTTGTGGCCAAAATGTGAGTTTTGAAAACTAAAAAATTCATGAAAATTTATGCCATGTGGCCGGCCACATGTGATGTGGGCCATGGCCACATGGAAGTTAAATATATGGGAATTGGATGACCAAGTTCACCATTTTCATCATTTCTCACTCTAGAAATTTCAAGAAAAATGAAGAGAAAAAAAGAAGGAGAGGAACGGCCAAGAAGAAATTTTGGCCGAACCAGCCTCATGAAAAATTTTCCAAGAAAAATTTGTTTCTTCTAGCTTTCATATCAATTGGAAGGTCCTCGTCGACGTGGAGTAGTTGACGGAACAAGAAAACCGCTTGTTGTCGCGATTTGCCAATTCTAGCCGAGGAAGAAGTTAAGTGGAAGGTAAGATTTAATCATCTCTATATGTTTGATAGGTGTTTGTGTATGTTGTGATGTGAAGAAATGAATGAAAACTCATGAAATATGATAAGTTGAAGTTGTAGCCGTGTATGTGTGTCTAACCGTGTGCATGTAGTGGTGTGTTGGAGTAGTGAATTAATTGTATATAGCTTGTTTGGGTGTTATTGTAATGTGTGAAAATGGATGAAAATCATGGAAGGTGTGGATTGGTGGGAGGTGGCCGAATATGGCCTACCTTGTATGGTTAAGAACGAATTAATTCTAGTTAGTATTTTAGTTGTCGTCGATGTGAATTCTATGATGTAAAATGAAGTGTTAATGATTCAAGTTAAGGTTATGAGTGGGTGGGCTGATTTGGAGCTTAATGTGATTTCAATATGTTTCTTGAATTTATGGAAATAATGTTGCTAGCATATGTAATTGTTGATAGAGTTTATGGATTGGAAGGAAGAAAATGTATTGTTGTTGTTCTTATGGAAATTTGAGGTTTTGGGTTTTATTGTATAGTGGATGGGCTGATTTGAATGCATTGTGAATTGTTCGAAGCGTTCTTGAATTTTGTTAAATGATCTTGAGTTAGTTTTGAATATGCGAGCAATGATGTCGGCTTGAAAGTATGTAGTTGAAATGATATAAGAGAATGTCGTTGAATTATGTGTAAAGGAATTATTGATGATAGAATGTGTCTGAAATTATTTATTGATGTTGTTGGAATGGTTGTTGGTATTGTTGTTGATAATATTGGCCGAGTTGAATTCTCGGGGTGTTGGATTTATAGGGGAAGTGCTGCCGAAATTTTTGTAGATAAAGTATTAATTTGGAATTGGATTCTTAAGTGTTATGGCTAATGGTTGATGCCTAATGACGTTATTGTAGATCGTGAGAAGTCGAGACGTAAGTTCGGAGTAGCTTAGGAAGCGGCTAAGGTATGTAGAGCTTACCTTTCTTTCTTTGGCATGTCTTAGTTGAAAGTAAGTTATGACACGAATTACGAGGTAACTCTATTCTGGTGATCCGAGCATGTTTATGTTCCTTATTTGTTTCTTGATATTCATGTTCTTAATGTAGTCAAATTATGGTCTGTATGTTTTTCACATGAATGGATTTCAAAGATTGCATGAAAGTTGTTTTACAAAAAGAGTTTGATTCTTAAACGATTCTGAAACTACGAACGTCCGTAACTTTCACAGAAAGGCTCGGATCGCTTCGATATGTTTGTGGTAAGTCCTAAAGTAAATAAGATTTGTGACTTTCCGAGGCGGACTCGGATTAGTTTGACGTACGACTATGATCTCTATGGTTCTTTAATATATTTATAATATTTGATATGTTTCCGAATAATGGCCGAAAGGTTTTTGATATAACTATTGTCCCGATTTTCGAATGACGATCCGTTCAGCTTACTTCATTGAGTCTCTGAAAATGTTTTATGTGCATATAGTTTCTCACTACTCTGCTCGTGCCAAGTTCAAGGCATCCTTCACTGAGACCCGGGCCAGGACACGCATTCGTGCACATTCCATTGCATTATTCGCCGAGTCCCTCACTAGAGGGCCGGGACACGCTATCTATATATATATATATATATATATATATATGATGATGATGATGATGTGATGAGATGGGGATGGAGGCCAGGATGGCATACCGAGTCCCTTGCTAGCGGGGCCGGGACACGCTATTCACCGAGTCCCTCACTAGAGGGCCGGGTACGGTATATGTATATATATGTATGCATGCATGATCATGATATGATTTTATTTACCGAGTCCCTCACGGGAGGGCCGGGACGCGTTATATATGTATACATGATGATTATACGATTTTGATATGCATGATAAATGTTTTCAAAGGCAAGTCTTATGATTTTGTACTCTTTACTTGAGTATGATCCCGCTTACTACATTTCATGCCTTACATACTCGACATATTCCCGTCTTGACCCCCTTTCTTCGGGGCCGCATTTCATGTCGCGGTACACCCCTGCACGAGCCGAGGATATTATTAAAAGATGTTCCAGCGGGATTGGCGAGCTCCAGTTCCTTCGGAGTGCTGCCGAGTCAAAGCATTATGTTACGACAGTTTGTTCCGAGTTAGAGACTTTGCAGACAGTGTCGTGGGTATAAGATGTCAGTTATGTAAGCGGCTATGTAAGCCGATGTACTGTTACGCATTGTATTAAAAGTTTTATATGTTTCAGATTATTTTTGATTCGAGAAAGGTAAAAAGTATATTATTCTTCGAAAAACTTTCGTTATGTATTTGTGTCTTAATTGACAGCCGGTGTGCTTATGAGTATTATGTGAGTCAGCGGGTTCGCTCGGCCCTAAATAAGGGTCGGGTGCCCATCACTCCCTAATAGAAATTAGGGTGTGACAGATACAACTGAACAGTAACTATATACAACCCACACATATGTCTACAGACCTCTAAGAGTGACAACAGTAACATATGATGGGACAGGGCCCCGCCGTACCCCTGGATAAACACATATATACAATAAGAGGATCTGTACCAAAATCTAGGCTCCGGGACAATGGAGCACTCCAAGATAGCTGAATAGAAATCCTAAGCTGGCGGATCACCGAAGCGAGTATCTGTACCTGCGGGCATGAAACGCAGCCCCCGAAGAAAGGGGGGTCAGTACGGAATATGTACTAAGCATGTAAAGCATGAAATACGATAGAACAGGATCATACCGAAATAAGGAGTATAGAAAAGCTAGTACAATAACCAGAAAACCACAAGGCTTGCCTTTGAAACATAAATCATGCGTGTCAATATCATACCCAACCCGTTATGGGACTGAGTGACATAAGTAGATAGTCATCCTGTACATATGTATATATAACGTGTCTCGGCCCTCTAGTGAGGGACTCGGTGAACAAAGTCATCATATGCCATCCTGGCCGTCATCCCCGTATCATCATATCATAATGTCATCATGTCATCATATCATCATATACATATACATATAACGTGTCCCGGCCCTCTAGTGAGGGACTCGGTGAACAATGCAGTGGATCTGTGCACGAGAACGTGTCCTGGCCCGGGACTCAGTGAAAGATGTAATAACAGTATGCACGAGCAGAGTAGTGAGTAACCATATGCATATAAATCATCTTTTGAGACTCAATAGATAAGTAGACTAATCAACACTCGAGTATCAGGGTAATAATCATACTCAGTACTCTTTGAATATCATTATGAACTATATCAAAATAAAGCCTCAGGGATCATAGCCATGTATCAAATTAATACGAGACATCTTATAAAAGTTATGGTCATTAGTCAATATAGAGTTTTTCAGGATTAGAAACTTTCATGAATCATTTACTATCCGATCATATGGAAAGCTCGAGGGCGTAGCTTGACTATTTTAAGAATTCTAATATCAAGAAGTGAATAAGAATCATAATACATGCTCGGAACTTATGAATAGAATTACCCCAAAGCTCATATCGTTTCATACTTACATCTAGGACATGCCAAAAGAAAGAAAGGATAGGCTTTACATACCTTATCCGCTCCAAGCTAACCATAAATCAGATCCCGGGTTTCCCAATCTACAACAACATTATTGATATCAAATATTAACTATGGCGCGCTCAAAAATCCAAAGCCTAAGCTAGCACGTTACTTAACAAAATTCGGGAAAGCATTTCCCACAAAACTTGATAATCCTCGAGATTCCAATTCAACTCAAACATTAATCAAAATACCAACAACAACAATACCAACAATTTCATATCCAACTAGAATTAAATTCATTCTTAAATCACTTCCAAAACAGCCTAATATGCATTCCTATACCGATGCTTGTATATACTTCTTTATTTTCGTATATACGTAGTATAACAACAAATACAATGACAACAACTACAGCCAATCCCTCGATATCACAGCCCACAAAACAATTGATAACAACCACCAAACAGCCCATATGATAACTGTTATGACCCGTATTTCCTACGTTTGGATAATTCGAGACAATTGCGAGAAGTTAAAGGCAAGACTACTTCCAAAATTATTTCAATGCATAAGTTGTTTATGAGTATTGTTTATGAATATTATTAGTAGGGAAATATTAGAAAAGGCTAAGGATAAAAAGGGAAATTCGCAAAGTAGTTCATGGTAATACTATGGAAGCCTAGGGGTAAAATGGTAATTTCACAAATATTCAAGAAAAATTCTTGAAATTTCCAAGATGACCATGTGATGAATATATAGGGACCAAAGTGTACATGGCAAGAGTTAAGTCATCTATATTTTTTAAGAAGAAGTAAATTCCAGAAAAATGGAGAAAAGGGCCATGTGCTTATATGCTAGTGGAAGAGGCTAAGTATATATATATGAAGGGTCATCCTTTAATTCAAGAAACTTAGAGAAAGAGAGAAAGAAAGAAGAAAAAAAAAAAGAAGAAAAAGAGAGGAGAGGGGACGGCCAAAGAAAAAAAAAAAAAAAAAAAAAGAGAGGAAGCCTTGAAATATTTGATCAAAAATTATTTCCTTCAAGTATGTCCATTAATTGGAAGGTCCCTAGCAAAGTGGAGTACCTATTGGAGCAAGAAAAACATCTATGCTTGCAAGTTCATAACAATGGTCAAGTGAAGAAGTTGAAGGAACAAGGTAAGAATCAACCTTTTTATGTGCTATAGATGATTTGTGAATATTGTAGCATGTGGAAAAGAATGAAACTCATGAAATATGCATGGGTGTGGTGTGGCCGAATGGTGTGTGTGTGTGGAAAAAATTGATTGAATTTATTTAGTAGTTCAATTATTGTTGTTTTGTGGATTCCATGATGTTGAATGAAGGTTTGGTAACTTGGGAGTGGCCTATAGTTTGGGTTGCTTGAATGTTTTGTGAATTGAATTGAATTGAAGTGAATTGAATTGAATCGAATTGAATATTGAAGTATTGCTAGAATAATTGCTAGTATTGTTGTTGGTTTGGCCGGGTTGAATTCCCGGATTATTGTTGATTAAAATTTGCCGAGTTAGATTCTCGGGGATGGTATATTTACAGAGGAGATGCTGCCGAAATTTCGGCAGGATATAAATGAATTTGTTTGAAGGATTGAGATAAGTATATGGTGATGAGTCTAATGATTATGTCAACTCTCTTGAATGTAGACTAACAAGTTTGGATGGATAAGCGTAGCTAGTAAGGCGCGGTACAGGTATGTTAAGGCTCGCTCCTTTTCTTTCAAAGGCATGATCCCGATATTATGATTTTACAATTTCTTCCATGCATTCCTTGTTTTCAAAAGTTAGAAGTCTATGGTCCCAAGAAAATGATTATTTTTCCGGTAAACCGCCAATGTTTTCCAAAACGTTTATATTTTTCCAAAACCAAGGTTCATGGTATTGCAAGCTGCATGATAATGACGGTGGATATGTTCTACAATGATATGGATGAAGTGAGAATGGAAATGTTTACATGATGACTACGACAAGAATGATTTTATGTTCGAGAGGTACTTGATATGATTTTCGCTTGAAATTTTCAAAAACAGCTTCCGAAACGTCCGAAAAAGGTTTTGAACTTCAAACACTCGTAACTTTTTCATACTAAGCCGGATTGACCCGAAACTTGTTTCGAGCCTTCGTGTGTCGATTTATGTACGTACCCATCGAGTTTTAACGCTGCTATTCGTTGATAGTCTCCCCTTATGATTATAGTTCCTTCAAGGCGAGACAAGCGACCACCGTTACTCCATAATGAGATCGGAGGTTACCGACCTTATGTCACTCCGATAGATACATGACTTTCTTTGGGCTCTCCTGCATGCTTATATGATATATGATATGTATATGACACATGGATATGATATATGTATATGTATTTGGGGAAATATGGGGAAAGGGAGACATGTGGCGCTATAGACGCATTTACCACCTGATTCAGCTGGATTTCATCCCGGACGCGGGCCATATGTGGGTGAGCCGACGTATTTCGGCGCTATGACATGTTCTATTTTCACATGTATATGAAAAAGAAATGTTTTCAAAGAAAAGGATAAGCATGCATGGCATCTGCCCTAGGCGGCATTCACATGTACAGGTTACTCTTCTTCCTCATGATATGTTCTATGTTTTTATATGGATATTATTCACATGTATACTCCTTACTACGTTATTTGTTCATGCCTTACATACTCGGCACATTGCTCGTACCGACGCCCCTTTTTGTGGGCGCCGCGTTTCATGCCGCGTGTGCGGCCCAAACGAGTAGAAGCCATTATAGAAGATGACCCAGCGATGTTGGCAAGCTCCATTTGCCCTGGAGAGATGCCGAATCGGCGTACATGTGCTATGATTTCTGATCACAGTTAAAGACTTTGCAGACAGAGTCGTGGGTAGGGAGTGTCAGTTCTGAGGCGGCTCCATCAGCCGATGTGTCATCTCGTACTATGATATAAACCCTACATGATTACAGATTTCGTATAGTTTGACAGCAGCAAAAAAAAAGGGGGGGTATTTCTGAGAGCTGTACTATGTTATTCATTACTATTTGGTTTAAAGGTCCAGAGAAAATATGTATGTAATACGCGTTAGTGGGTTCGCTCGGTTCCGAATGTGGAGTCGGGTGCCCATCACACCCTAGTAAGATCGGGGTGTGACAAAGTGGTATCGGAAGGTGTCGGTCTAAGGTTTGTCTCGCAAAGTCGTGTCCGGAGAGTCCTGGTTTATGGGTGTGAAGCCGGCCACATTTATAAACGGGGAGGGGAGGCCGCGGGCATCTAGGGATGGTTGACCTTCTTTCTATCTTAGGTCGTGCGATAGAGCCCAGTCATAAGAAATAAGATTTCCCTATATAAGCCATACGTACGACGGAAGAAGGCGAGCGACGCTATGGAAGGTCATAAAGGTAAGCTCTGACGTATTTGTTCGTTACCCGAAAGCGGAAACACCGGATGGCTGGAAGGTGTCATATGGCTGTATGTCCTATGAGGCGCTACCGATATTTATGATGCACAGGTTTGGGGAGGTAAGTAATGGTAAAGGAGGTTCTGCCAGAATAGGTACGCCTATCAGGAAGAAGCGTGGAAAGGAAATACTGTAAACAGGTAATGAGTGAGGTGCGTTGTTTAGAAAGGTTATGGAGTTGGCATAACGACGAAGGTGCGATCACTACCATCGAGAATCTGGCAGACCAAGACGGATAGTAGTCGTATACACGGGCGGAAGGCGAACATTGAGGATCAAACAGGATAAAATAGTAATTGCAAAAGAAAGGATATGTTCCGAAAAGGTCTCAGAATCTGCAAGACCTCGACTCGCTCCAGAACATGTAATAAAGGTCATATGAGGAAGTGGACGCGATTATATCGCATTAAGGTGCACCACGTCTGCCAAAGCTTCTAGGTTAAGCGTGCTCAGGTGGGAGCAATTTTATGATGGGTGACCCCCTGGGAAGTAGGTAAGAAATTCTATAGATTGAGATATAAGAGACAAATGAAAAGATAGGGTAGCCTAAGGAAAACTAGAGTATATGGGATGGTTGGAAACCATAAGAAGACGCGCAGGACAAGGCAGAATAAATCGGTGAAGGCGAGAAGTGTATTATAACTCTGGGATTATGATAGGCTTGAATAGCGTTTGGAAGTATTTGGTGGGTTAGTTGATAGTAATGATATATATATATATATATATATATATATATATATATATGAGTGTGTGAAATATCCCACATGTGATTGTATCGGTGGACATGTGAGTCTCAGCAACTGGTGCTACGGTAAGGAAGGTAGTAATCGCACAAGGGTACCGGAGATCGAGTGACAGGAAGAATAAATGGTACGACTATTGCAAAGTACGCTACTATTATTTTACTATAAGGTTAAGATTGGAAATTCTAGTATACCAATATTTGGAAAAGAAGGAGAGTGAGTAGATGGAAAACGAAGAAATCAAAGTGTCGGAAGAAAGCGAAAGGTAAGATTTCAAGAGAACTTTGGTTACCTGTTGTCGGAGTAGAAGCACGGCCAAATTGAAATTGGAAATAATGACATGGGGCAAGCATAAGCGAAAAATGGTATAAGTACACCCCTAAAGGGGGGGAAGCGGATGAAAGAAGTGCAAGGATGAGATCGGAACAATTTTCGCGGTTATGTGTTTGATATAGGTGCTTGAGCCACAAATGCACCCCCCCCCCCCACTGAGATAAGTTAGTAAGACCGGAGACCAGTAATAAGTGGATAAAAGTCAGGACGGTAATTAAGAAGGTGTGAGGAGTTTGTAGAAACCTTGGATGACATAACGTATGAAGAAAGAGAACATGACAAGAGAGTGGTATGAAATAACTTAAGAGGAAGTGTGAAGGGTAGCGAAGCTGTACTAAATCAAAGGCTAAAATGTCGGCTATGGAGTTGTTCGCTAATACTATGGCAACTTGTAAGTAATAAAGAAGAAGGAATAGGAAATCCCTTATGGACGAAACTGAGGAACCCAAGAATGATTAAGGGAAAGGCAAGAAATATGACGAAATAGGACGAATGACTTTTAGTGTGACCAAGATAGGTAGAGCAGGACAAATCAGAGGGCGAAAGGACCATGTTTGAGACTGAACATGCGTTATACAAGTTGTACAAGGATAGTGATGCCACCTCCAACCATTGGTACGCTAAGTGCGGGACTAAGTAAGTATTGGTATGCTAAGAATAAGACTAAGTAAGTATTTGGTAAGAAAGGCGAAGGTTTAGCCAGGACAACGCAGTTGCGACCTTTTGGGTACATTATGGAAAAATATAACGATGGTTCGCGCCAATCATCACAATAAGACTATTACTCACGACAGAGGAGGCACGGTTTTGGTTAAACTAAGGATGAAGAGAGAGCGAAAATTGTAAGGATTCTGTGCTAAGAATAAAAGTAGCGGAACACTTGCGAAATATGGACGTACAACTACAGCACAGACGCGCAGTTAAAGAGGAATTATGAGTAATGAGTTAAGCAAGTGAAAGGACGAATAGTGGACGAAAGAGTATGGAAAAGGGGACAAAAGGATGACATAGGCGAAAAGTAAAAGAAAAACTTGGGATAAGAAGTTTCGATATGTTATGTGCGAGTTGGAAAGAGAGACGAGGAATAAGGTATAAACAAAGACTTCATAAAAAGGATCGTCGGATATAAGGAGCCCCAAGGGGGGGGGGGGGGGGGGGAGAACGTATTATGGGCTTCAAGTCCAAATGAAGGAAACTCATTAGCCCGGAACCAGAGTTTAAAGCATATCGGCCTTTCAAGTGAGTACGTGAAGGAAGTAGGAACGAGTTGGTGCAGTGGATTAGGAAACCTACGACACGAAATGAGGACTCGTGTAAAGACCGAGGAGTTCGACCATAAGAGAAATAAGGTAAAAGTTAAGGAGTGAGCATGAAGGAAAGGACAGTTATGAAAGGAACCCCCCCCCCCGAGGTGCTACAAGACCCCATAAGACCAGTTGAACATTCGAGGACGAATGTTTTAAAGGGGGGGAGGATGTTATGGCCCGTACTTTGTACGTTTGGATAATTCGGGACAATTGCGAGAAGTTAAAGGCAAGACTACTTCCAAAATTATTTCAATGCATAAGTTGTTTATGAGTATTGTTTATGAATATTATTAGTAGGGAAATATTGGAAAAGGCTAAGGATAAAAAGGGAAATTTGCAAAGTAGTTCATGGTAATATTATGGAAGCCTAGGGGTAAAATGGTAATTTCACAAATATTCAAGAAAAATTCTTGAAATTTCCAAGATGACCATGTGATGAATATATAGGGACCAAAGTGTACATGGAAAGAGTTAAGTCATCTATATTTTTTAAGAAGAAGAAAATTCTAGAAAAATGGAGAAAAGGGCCATGTGCTTATATGCTAGTGGAAGAGGCTAAGTATATATATATGAAGGGTCATCCTTTAATTCAAGAAACTTAGAGAAAGAGAGAAAGAAAGAATAAGAAAAAAAAAGAGAAGAAAAGAGAGGAGAGGGGACGGCCAAAGGAGAAAAAAAAAAAAAGAGAGGAAGCCTTGAAATATTTGATATTATTTCCTTCAAGTATTTCCATTAATTGGAAGGTCCCTAGAAAAGTGGAGTACCTATTGGAGCAAGAAAAACATCTATGCTTGCAAGTTCATAACAATGGTCAAGTGAAGAAGTTGAAGGAACAAGGTAAGAATCAACCTTTTTATGTGCTATAGATGATTTGTGAATATTGTAGCATGTGGAAAGAATGAAACTCATGAAATATGCATGGGTGTGGTGTGGCCTAATGGTGTGTGTGTGTGGAAAAAATTGATTGAATTTATTTAGTAGTTCAATTATTGTTGTGTTGTGGATTCCATGATGTTGAATGAAGGTTTGGTAACTTAGGAGTGGCCTATAGTTTGGGTTGCTTGAATGTTTTGTGAATGGAATTGAATTGAATTGAAGTGAATTGAATTGAATCGAATTGAATATTGAAGTATTGCTAGAATAATTGCTAGTATTGTTGTTGGTTTGGCCGGGTTGAATTCTCGGATTATTGTTGATTAAAATTTGCCGAGTTAGATTCTCGGGATGGTATATTTACGAGAGGATCTTTGCCGAAATTTCTTTGATATAAATGAATTTGTTTAAAGGATTGAGATAAGTATATGGTGATGAGTCTAATGATTATGTCAACTCTCTTGAATGTAGACTAACAAGTTTGGATGGATAAGCGTAGCTAGTAAGGCGCGGTACAGGTATGTTGTCACGACCCAACTAGGGCCGTGACGGGAACCCGATACTTGTACCGAGCATCCCTTATCTCGCATCATATTCTCATTATCAAGTGGGCCGTAGGAGCTGTGCCAAGTTTTTTTTTTTGTTACTGAACATTTACATTGTCATCATAAACATAGACTAGTAAACTTTGCTATCACGTTATACAGTAATGCGAGCAATCCAAAATGCGAACATCTAACTGTACACATCTGTCTACGAGCCTCTAAACATTGTACACATATACATAAGAAGGGCTGAGTGCTGTCGTGCCCGAATATACATATACACAAAATAGTACCAAGGAAGTGAGGCTCCGGAACAACTGGAGCGCTGCTAAGTGCTGCTGGTGAGGCTTCTAGGAACCAAAACCGCGTACGCCGACCCCCATGAAACGCAGCGTCCCCAAGAAGGACGCTTTCGCACGAATAATGTACCGAGTATGTAAGGCATAAATGATAACGTGGTAACCGAATATAGAGTACGAGTAATAACAGAATAGATATACGTAGCTTATCCGGTGCGTATAACTCGTACATATGTATGCCCCGTAAGCAGATACCATGCAATTAGCCCATTTCTCGAACACGGTATCCCGTATTATCGTAAAAAAGACATTTCGAAGAACGGTATCTCTTACTTACATTCCACGTACGCCGAATACATCGGCTCTCCCACCCCCTCCCCCAACGTTGTCCCAACACCACATGTCATATATATTATACATCGCATATACGTACGCGCGTACGGCTCTCCCATATCCCGCGTCCGGCATCCCGCGTCCGGATGGAAACAATCGGTGGTGATAAAAAATTTCTTCCCCTTTTCCCCACGTACATTTACATATACATATACATATACATATATACATATACATATACATATACATATACATATACATATACATATACATATACATATACATATACATATCCATGCACATATGCGTGTATCATAAGGTGAGGTTACCAACGAAAAGTGTCATTATAAGAAAAACATCAAATAGGGTCATAAGGTATAGTTTCATCTACTTAGAACCTTTATAGCAGTCATTCCCTATAATAGAGTTGAGATATCAAGAAATCGTTTAACATTTCCATATATTCATTTCCGACTCCATCGTTATCATTATAAGATCATATTCTTCACCTTAGTCAAGGAATCATCTTTGTCGTACTTATCATGGACGTATTTTCTTTCTTAGCATTATCGATATCACGGTCATCGTAGACATTTTTACATTAGGATAGTGCTGTACCTACCGTTTGATAATCGGGACGAGGATCAAAAGTTTCCTTAGGATTCTACTCCAAAACAAGTCAACGAAGCGATAGGGAAAATCCGGGGACAGTGGGCCCACCTCGGGCCGAATGAGATAGCGTACATAATTTACATATGTTACGTGTCATGACGTTACTTATGAGGATCTTAAAGTATTCGGGTCCTCTTTATGCAAGTTCTAGAGACTTGGGAAGGTTTTTCAACATTTTGCACATGTTCTAGTTCAATTCCACTGAATGAAGAAGGGGAAACTTTAGGTGCGGCTTCCGGAGAATAGGGTTGTCCTCGAGGCTCGTATCCGACTTAGTACGTCTAAGACATGCCATAGAAAGAAGGGTGAAGCCTTACATACCTCTTTTTGCTCCTTATGCCACTCCAAATTCAAGTCACAAATATGTAATCTACAAATTAGTCATGTTTACCAAACATAATTAGTGCCTTTAGAATTGAATTCTTAAATAATACTTGGCTACCGAAATTTCTAGAAGACCTTCCCTGTAAATATTCCATTCCACCGAGTTCAACTTGGCCAATTTCACTCAACAACAATCCGGGAATTCAAACCCGGCCAAACTATCAACATAACTCGACAACCACACTAGCGATTCACATATTCGATTCAAGATACATGATATCAATTTACTACTTTCTTCAAAACCTTCCGACTCCAATGAACACAATAGCAATCTTATAACGTATTCCAACAACACTATTCTAGTATCATTATATTTCATGAATGCAAGAACATAACATTCAATTTACCTAATCTTCCAAAACAAGCTTCCAACTACTAATACTTCACTAAGCTCATTAGGCTTTCGTTTGTAATATAAACTTCACAACACAACAACCAGCATACTAAATAAAATTTGCTCACTATCCATTCACCATACTACACACATACACGGCTATATACACCATGCACACACACGGCTTCATCATGCATTCACAACTACAATCTCTCCAAAATCATTCAACTTCCATTTTCCACATAACATTCACAACAATAACAACCAAACACTAAATAAAATAATTAACACATGGTCTCCACACACACACATAGGAATGCACGGCCACATCTATATTCTTGTTCTTCATAATTTTTATTCACTTTTGCATACTACAACATGCATAAATATACATAACATGTAAAAGAGCACAAGTTCTCACCTTCCTTTTCCTTCACTTCTTCACTTGACTACAATTGGCAACTTGTATGATTATGAGTTTTTCTTGTTCCAACAACAACTCCACTTTGTTAAGGACCCTCTACTTGGTAAAAAATGATTTTTGAAGGAATTTTTGTAAATTTTCTTGTTGCCTTTTGCTCTTGGCCGAATGGCCTATGGAGTTTGCTCTCTCTTGTCTTGCTCTTATTTTTCTTGAAAATTCTAGAGACTTATGAGATAAATATGACTTGGTCATCCTTTTAATTGCATGAATTATAGCCCACATGGGCTTGGCCCAAGATATGGCCGGTTGGGCCCTTCTCTTTTTTTTTAAAAAAAACTTCAAGCCCACTTTGTATTTTGGCTAGTTCTTGCAATTTATGAAAACAACTTTTCCGAATTCCAAATTTGCCCTTCGTCTTCTTCCGTATTTCCCCGAGTCATATTGCGAATTTCCCTTTTATGCCCTTGACCTTTCTTAAAATTTCCGCTTCTAAATTCTTTATAATCAACTCATATGCTTAACAGAACAAAAGTAAGACCTTGTTTGACATCTCCCCGCAATTACCTTAAATTATCCGATTGCACAAAATGCGGGATATAACATATGTTAAGGCTCGCTCCTTTTCTTTCAAAGGCATGATCCCGATATTATGATTTTACAATTGCTTCCATGCATTCCTTGTTTTCAAAAGTTAGAAGTCTATGGTCCCAAGAAAATGATTATTTTTTCGGTAAACCGCCAATGTTTTCCAAAACATTTATATTTTTCCAAAACCAAGGTTCATGGTATTGCAAGCTGCATGATAATGACGGTGGATATGTTCTACAATGATATGGATGACGTGAGAATGGAAATGTTTACATGATGACTACGACAAGAATGATTTTATGTTTGAGAGGTACTTGATATGATTTTCACCGAAATTTTCAAAAACAAATCCGAAACGTCCGAAAAAGGTTTTGAACTTCAAACACTCGTAACTTTTTCATACTAAGCCGGATTGACCCGAAACTTGTTTCGAGCCTTCGTGTGTCGATTTATGTACGTACCCATCGAGTTTTAACGCTGCTATTCGTTGATAGTCTCCCCTTATGATTATCGTTCCTTCAAGGCGAGACAAGCGACCACAGTTACTCCATAATGAGATCGGAGGTTACCGACCTTATGTCACTCCGATAGATACATGACTTTCTTTGGGTCTCCTGCATGCTTATATGATATATGATATGTATATGACATATGGATATGATATATGTATATGTATTTGGGGAAATATGGGGAAAGGGAGACATGTGGCGCTATAGACGCATTTACCACCTGATTCAGCTGGATTTCATCCCGTACGCGGGATGCCCGGACGCGGGCCATATGTGGGTGAGCCGACGTATTTCGGTGCTATGACATGTTCTATTTTCACATGTATATGAAAAAGAAATGTTTTCAAAGAAAATGATAAGCATGCATGGCATCTGCCCTAGGCGGCATTCACATGTACAGGTTACTCTTCTTCCTCATGATATGTTCTATGTTTTTATATGGATATTATTCATATGTATACTCCTTACTACGTTATTTGTTCATGCCTTACATACTCAGTACATTGCTCGTACTGACGCCCCTTTTTGTGGGCGCTGCGTTTCATGCCGCGCAGGTACAGCCAAACGAGTAGAAGCCATTATAGAAGATGACCCAGCGATGTTGGCAAGCTCCATTTGCCCTGGAGAGATGCCGAATCGGCGTACATGTGCTATGATTTCTGATCACAGTTAGAGACTTTGCATACAGTCGTGGGTAGGGAACCGAGGCGGCTCCATCAGCCGATGTGTCATCTCGTACTATGATATAAACCCTACATGATTACATATTTCGTATAGTTTGACAGCAGCAAAAAAAAAAAGGGGTATTTCTGAGAGTTGTACTATGTTATTCATTACTATTTGGTTTAAAGGTCCAGAGAAAATATGTATGTAATACGCGTTAGTGGGTTCGCTCGGTTCCGAATGTGGAGTCGGGTGCCCATCACACCCTAGTAAGATCGGGGTGTGACAATAACAACAATAATTTATCCGATTTCCCGCAATTAATTTCATAGTTCCCATGTCACAATTTAGCTATACCAGGATGAATTTAAATATATCTAGTAGAGGAGAATTATTGCCTTATATGCCAAGAAATAATATTCTTCCACCTTACTTCGCTTTGAAGAAAGCCTGAATTCAACAACACGACAAAATGGAATAACGAGATGAAAGCGGTGGGCGGAACCCGCACAATACTGAACAACGTTACTGCTCTTAATAATATGTTGTTTCTATTGTCAACCATAGATAACGTTGTTGATCCCTTTAGCAAATAATATTCAGCAAGATATTTACTAGGGACTTAGTTTATTTTTCCCTTTAAATTAAGTCTCAACATAGCTCAATAAGGAATAGAGATGCCATCCTTTCTTTACTTACATGTGTCACCGCCTTCTTACTTTCTTGACACCTAACAATTAATGGTGCCACCTACACCATTTTAATATATAACATTATACTTTAACTATACATATATCTTGCTACCACCACGTGCAAATGTCTCCTTGTATGCCCATAATTAATGGATCAATTAGGTAGTGATCCGCTAAAATTCAATATTTACCCAATTATACACATAATTAATTTCTTGGTCATAATTCACTTATATAGTAATCATTTTTGATACACTCCATATACTCATTATCATGCTCATGTGATATAGCACTAGTCCATAACCGCTTTTACAATACGTAAATATTATTCTCAATCACCGTCGTCACACTTTTTCATCTTAAACCATTTCGGGACTTCATTCCTTATATACACCAAATTCTTGATTTTCATCCTTGAATATGATCGAATTCTCCGGGCTCGGGTAATTTTGCTCATATTGGACGATTAAATTTTCTAGTCCAAAAATACGGGATATTATAGCTTGGACCGTATTCCATTCAAATAAATTTCGAACCTCGACGAAACTCATTTTCTTCGATTGGTTTAACTTCAAATCCTTACGATACATGTGTACCATCACTTTAACCACCTATAAGCTTGGGGGATAACCTCGTGTCCGTTACTGATATCATTTAACTCGTACTCTGTCCAACGCATGAGAACACGGGATGTAACATCCTTTCCCCCTTTAGAACATTCGTCCTCGAATGTTAAACTAGTCTCATAAGGTCTTAGAAAGATTTCGGGGGAGTCTCTTTTATTACGAGGACATATAGTCTCATTTACCAATCAGTATAATCAGGTGAGGAGTTTAGATTACCTATAGGCATAGGGAACAAGTAAGGATACTTATCCTTCATCTCATCTTCGGCTTCCGTGTCATCTCTTCCCTATTATTATTTCGTCACAATACTTTGACGGAAGCCACATCCTTAGTACACAACTTCCTAACTTGGCGATCAAGTATAGCTATAGGGTTCTTCTCATAAGATAGCTCTCTGGACATCATCCACGGGGAACACTCTAGAAGGGTCACCAATACCTTAGCGAAGCATTGACACATGGAACACTGAGTGTACTGCTTCCAGATCAGATGGTAGGTCTAATTCATGGGCAACCTTGCCCATCTTACGGACAATCTGATAAGGCCCAATATACCTCGGGCTGAGCTTCCCCTTCTTGCCAAATCTTATTACACCCTTCATGGGTGATACCTTCAAGAATACCCAATCGCCAATCTAGAACTCTAAGTGTCGACGTCGATTATCTGTCTATGACTTCTGTCGACTCTGAGCCGCTAATAACCTCTCCCTAATAAGTTTCACCTTATCAATAGCTTGCTGAATCATATCTGGGCCGATTAATTTAGTCTCCCCAACATCAAACCAGCCAATAGGTGACCTGCACTTTTTGCCATACAGAGCCTCATATGGTGCCATCTGGATGCTAGAATGGTAGCTATTATTATAGGCAAACTCAATAAGTGGCAGATGATCATCCCAGCTGCCTCTGAAGTCAATAACACAGGCCCGCAACATACCTCCTAGCGTCTGAATAGTATGCTCGGCCTGTCCGTCAGTCTGAGGGTGGAATGCTGTGCTAAGATTCACTTATGTCCCCAATCCCTTCTGGAATGATCTCCAGAGGTTAGTTGTAAACTGGGCTCCTTTGTCCAATATAACAGATGTGGAAACCTTATGAAATCTCACTATCTTCTTGATGTATAACCTTGCATAGTCCTTAGTTGAATAAGTTGTTATATCCCGTATTTCGTACATTGGAACAATCCGGTTTATCTATGGTAAGTTAGGGTCCAAGACCATTCCGGGATAAAATGTCGAGACTTTGGACCTTCGATTTTATTTTGAGACATAAGTTGTGCATGAATTTGTTTGCATGGAACACTTAAGAAAATTTGGGACCAAAATTGGAATTTGGGGAACTTGAAAATCATGCATTTTCCATGGTCCTAGCCGTGTGGGATGGGAGTGGTGCCCACCCATTTTGTGTTCAATTTTCATTGCTCCAACACATGGTGTGGGCCAAGGGCAAGTGTGCACTTCATATAATAAGCAAAAGATGACCACTAGTCTTCATTTTCATATCAACACTTAGACAAAAAAAAGAGAACAAGAAGTTGAAGAAGTGAGGCTCTCGGCCAACATTGGAAAAAAATCAACTTTCATTCAAGACATCCAAAAATTATTTTGTTGATGCAAACCCACTATTTTGAGGTCCCTAAGTAGCGTGGAAGTGTCGTTGGAGCGATCAACCCGCTAGTTTTCATTATCGCAAACCCTAGCCTATTGGGGAGTTGAAGAAGAAAGGTAAGATTTGATTATGTTTTATGTGTTATAAAGGTTGTATGTATGTTGTAGTATGCTAAAATGAAGGAAATTCATGAAAAATAGTATGTTGGAAGTGAGTGGTGTGCATGGTGTTCTAGCCGTGTGAAGTGTATGTGTGTTGTGTTATGTTTGATTGATGAATTAAGTCCTATATAGTGTGTTGATGGTTGTAGTGCGAAGAAATGAATGAGAATTATCCATATGTATATATGTTGTGTGTTGGCCGAAAATGGTCATGGAATATGACAAAGAACGAATTAATATCGCTTAATGTTTTAGTCATCGTCGTTATGAATTCTATGTTGGGAATGAATGTTTAATGACTCAAATCGGTGTTGTAATGGTTGCGGACTGAATTGGAGGTTATTGTATATTTAATGTAATTTGTATGTTGATGAGAATAGCATTGTAGAATGTGAATTGTGGATGCAAATCATGACTTGAAGATGAGGAATGTGTTAAAGTGAGGTTCTCGGTTTTGGGGGCTGTTTTCGGGCAAAATTGGAGCTTTGTTGGATTGTTGGAAATATTGTACGAATTGTTTAAAATGTTGTTGAATGTTGTTGGTATGGATTTGGATTAGTATATGAATGTATAAGCGTTGATGTTGGCTTGAACGTGAGTCGTTGAATCGAATATGTTGAAAGTTGTTGAATGATGTAAAAAATAGAGTTATTAGTGTTATATTGCTTTTCGGATTGATTATTAATGTTGCTAGGTTGGTTGTTGTTGTTGTTGTTGATTTTGGCCGAGTTAAATTCTGGGGTGGCCTATTTATTAGTGGGGAAATGCTGCCCAAATTTCCGTAGAATTAAGCGAAATTGAATTAAATGCCCAAAATGCCTATAGATAATGTTGGCATATTATGACTTGTTTGTAAACCTTGGAGAGCCCGAGGCGTAGATTAGCTTTATCTTGAGTTTGGATTAGCGTTGAGTGCGTACGAGGTATGTAAAGCAACCTTCTTTCTTTGGCATGCCTTAGTTAAAAATAGGCTATGACACGAACTTCGAGGAAACTCTATTCTCGCAATCCGCGCATGTCGATGATACGCATTTGTTTCTTGGTATTCATATGTTTTATATGATGAAATATTGATCCTTATGTCCTTAGAAGTATTGATTTACCAAAGTTATATGAAAGTTTAATTTTTCAAATAAAAAAAAAAGGGGTTTTTATTCTTAAACGATTCTAAAACTACGAACGCCCATAACTTTCACAGAAAAGCTCGGATTGCCTTGAGATTTACGTAGAAGGTTGTATGATGTTAGACGAGTATGTTCTCCATAGGCGGGCCCAGCTCGGGCCTACGCCCGTCCGCGGGTCCCGCGACGTTCCTTTATGTAATTTCGATAACTTTTGAAAGAGAATGTTGTAATTATTATTCCGATTTCAAATATGACTATTTTACTTATCTTTTGGATTTATGACAATGATCTTATGCACATGATTTTGGTATGTAATTATGATTTATGAAATCTGGTGTGAGATGTTCCCGAGCGATATTCGAAAGAAAATCTGATTTGATTTTTGTTTTGGCTTATAAATGACGGTTCGTGGTGATTAACATATTAAGTCTTTGAAATTCATTTGAACTGTATTTGGTTACATTTTTCGCCAAGTCCCGAGCCGGTTATGTTTTCGCACGCACTATGTTGTATTCTGAAACATGATATGATGGTCTGATTTACCGGTGCGTATATATTCTGGTGTTATGATATGACCGGTATGCCGAGCCCCCCTACGGCATCGTGTATGTATGCTATGTTGTACGTTATGTATATGGATTCGGAGATATGATCGGCCGGTTTTCGATCCGGTGGTGGGGCAAACCCAATGGTGGGGCAAAACCAAAGTGGTGGCAAACCCACGCACAAGGGCAAACCTTAATGATGACGCGAAATTCCACATTGGTTTAGGCAAATCCCACATTGGTCTAGGAAAATCCCACATTGGTTTAGGCGAATCCCACATCGGTTAATGTCAGTTCATATGATAAGGTATGATGTTATGATGTGCTTCGGTATGTATATGTATAATCTATATTTCAGGAGTAAGCGTGTTGGTATTCTGATTATTACAATTGTTTTCTGTGACCACAGTATGACTTGCGTGTCGGGTGACCGCATTTTGAGATTCTCGTTATTATGTTTACTTTTTATACTCTCGTTCCGATCATGACTCAGATTTGTTACCATATTCTCGCTTTTCATACTCGCACATATTTCATCGACCCCCTTTCTTCGGGGGGGCCGCTTTTCATGCCCGGCAGTACGGTACACACGTTTCGGTGACCCGCCGGCGTAGGATTTTCGTTCTGCTGTTCAGAGTGCTCCCTTTGTTCTGGAGCCAATATGTTACACCTCGCATTTTTGTATATTGGAACATTCCGAGTTAATTGCGGAAAGTTAGGGTCAAGACTACTTGGAGAAAAGAAGTCGAGATTTTTAACTACGATTCTATTTTAAGTCGTGAGTTGCTTGCAAGTGTGGGTGGCATGAAATACTAAGGAAGTTTGGGACCAAAGATGAATTATGGGAAAAATGGAGAAATTTCATGAAACAGTGATTACGTGGCCGGCCACGGGATGTGGGCCATGGCCACATGGAAGGCTATTATATGTAATAAGAGGGATGACTATTAGTCATCTTTATCATTTGTGCCCAAGGAAATTTCAAGAAACTTTGAGAGAAAGAAAGGAGCAACCATTCGGCTCCCTCCCTTAGCCGAGCAACATCAAGAAAAAGTGAAGAAAATAAATAGTTTTCTCTAGCAACTCAACTCATTAGAAGGTAAGGAACAACGTGGAGTGATTGTGGAAGCTTGCAAAGTACTCTTTTTCATGCAAAGTGAGGCTTAGCCGTGGTGAGGAAGTGAAGGGAAGGAGGTAAGATTTCATTCTTATTTTCATATATTATGGATGGTTTGTAGGTGTTGTGAAGTGTGGAAATGATG
The DNA here is from genome assembly GCF_029784015.1 of Lycium ferocissimum. NCBI lineage: Eukaryota > Viridiplantae > Streptophyta > Magnoliopsida > Solanales > Solanaceae > Lycium > Lycium ferocissimum. The sequence continues at coordinate 70,213 of NW_026726842.1, forward strand.
GAAGCTATGAATATGTGGATGTTGTAATGTGACCGTGTGTATATGTGTGTGTAGCCGTGCATATGTGTGGCATGTTAGGAGTGATGAAACAATTCTATCTAGCTTGTTGTATGTTGTTGTGGAGTGTAGAAAATGAATGAAACTCATGAAATTCTACTTATGGGGGCTGGCCGTGTATGGGCAGTTTTGGGGCAGCCATGGTAGACTAATGTTATATGGTGTTTTGGTTGTTGTCGTCATGCGTTATATGATGTAAAAATGATGGTTAATGATCCCAAGTTGAAGCAAAAATTGTGTGGGCTGATTTAAAGATTAATATGACATAATGTAGTTTCTTGAACTTTTAAGAATAATGTTGTTTAAGCATGGTTTGTTGATGTAATTTGTGAATTGTGAAGGAAGAAAATATGTTGTTGATGTCCCTAATGTAGTTGATGGATTTCGGGTAAGTTGACTTGTTGTTTGAGTTGTTTGGACATTATATGGATCCTTTGGGATG